>NW_027512534.1:202500-466525 GCF_048772815.1 Callospermophilus lateralis | reverse complement strand
CAGGGAGACTGTGTGAACAAAGACTCAAACCACCCTTTTGGGCCTCTCTCTCTCTCGTTGATGCTCTTCAAGGCGTCTTTTTAATTTACTCATAGATTTTTTTTTTTTACAACTCCCGTATGGTCGGCATAAAAGCAACATTCTTCCCTCAATGCAGCACAAAGGCCCTCTTCTCTCATGAAGAGGAGATCCAACCCTCGACTGTTCTCTAAAACAACTTCAGGTAGAGAGGTAAAAGATTCCTGCAAAGCTGTGATGGAGGTTTCTAATATCTTTATTTATTGGTCTATTGCTGCTTCTAATTGGGTCACTTGTTGTGTCCCATGGACCAGGGCAGTTGTTCCTGTACCCACCACTGCAGAAACCCCTATTCCTAATATATGGCTAAAGTGAGGATATATGTTTTCAGCTTAACCGGGTTGTATGCCCCCCTATATGATCTTTAAATGAACCTGCGTCATGACAGTGCACTCTGTGAAACAACTTCAATTAATCACATCGGTTAACCATTTCATGAAAACATAAACAATGTTTAAGTATATAGAATTATACTGTTGTAGGGAAGGACAAGGCAAGGCACCTAAGATAGCATGGAAGACAGGGAAACAGTCCTATTTGGTTGCAAATGGATTCAGAGGGCACTGCTTCTGTTGTAATCAATTAATCCCCTGAACCCCAAGTTTAGATAGTTTCAGAATTTTGTACCCAACATATAAGGGAAGGGGCTCAGAAGTTCCCAGTCTGCAGAAGATCACAAAAAGCAGTTTTTGTTTCTTTTTTTTCCTCTGTTCTGGGCAAGTTAATTTATCAAGGACACCTGGGAGAGGGAGAGATTTTTCTTCCCTTTCTTTTTTCCCCCTGCCAGCTGTTACAATGGAGCCCAATTTTAACTTCTTTATTGTAGAAATGTAGCCATTTCTGTGAAGCCCCACCTCAAGGCCAGAGGCCTTTTTCTCATATTTTGTGAAAAACTAGTAAGGGGGTGTCTAGCTGAGAAGTGCTGAGTTTTTTAGGCAGTGGCCAAGTAGAACAGGGCAACACGAATAAAGAAAATTTATCTACATTGAACTCTTTTATAGGGACTCTTTTGCTGAAAGTTTTAAAGTCAGCCATGGTGAAGACTTCTGGAGAAGGTCAGTTAAGACTTTTCGGTGGGCCTGGTACAGCGGGGGAAGACGGGGAAGGTGGGGCTGAGAGCACCTCCGAGGATCTGAGAATGAGGAAGGAGAGATGTAAAAGAATAATGGGAAACGGGTTTGGGATTTTCCAGGCAACAAAAACGTGAGCAGTAGAACAGGTAGAGTAGAGGGGAAGACGGGAGTGAGTATCCCAAAATCCTGTGAGGGACTTTCAAAAACTTAGAAACCTGTTTTCAGTATTGACAAAGCAAAATTAAAGGCCATTTTTATTAAATCTTGGATAAGGGTCTGAGGGCTCTCCTCAGCTGGTTTGAGCTTTTGGTTAGCTGGTAAGAGGACCTGGTGGGACCCGGTGTGGCACTGACAGGAGAAGAGAGGAATGAGTGGGTGAAGGGGTACCTCAGTACCTGCTACCTCAGCAAGGGGGCAGTGGTCTGAGAACCGCCGGAGGTTTGGGCTTTTCATCTAGTAATTGGAGGGGAGAAATCAGTTTGCTGAGGTGGGAATGACAGCAGAGAGTCTGGAGCAGAAGGCTGAGGGTGAGGATCTTTTGGAGAAGCATAGTTCAGGATGTGAGTGAAGGAGGGAAAAGGCTTCCACATAGGGGAATCGCCTTTCACCCTTTTGAGCACTTGCAGAAGTTAAAAAGTTCATGCAGAATTTGAGGATCTGGAGACCCCTCTGGGGGCCATCGGTTTTGGTTATCTAATTGGTAGTATGGCCAATGCTCTGTACTAAATTTGATGAGGAGTTTGGGTTCCATCAGGCAGCCCCTGTATGCTCACATTCCCATGACATATAGAAGAAGTCAGCTTTTCCCCCACACAGCCGTGACTGTTTGTGGCTTTGATAGTCTGCTGGGCAAACATAGCAATCTAGGCTAGCCAACCTGCACCTGGCTCACGTGTCCCTACATCCATAAGGTTTGTTTCCATTCTCTATGGTACAGAAGGCATTTAATGGAATTTTAGTGGGATCCTCTTCATCAGGGATATACCGATAGGAAAGAGCTATAGTCAGCTGACAAATGTCTGTATGGAGAGATGGCCACCAGATCCTAAGGGGGCTGTATGCGAGATATATTATACTTATTTTCCAGTAGGATTTGTGATCACCCATCTCTGCTGAACGGACTGATGAGGGTTAGGACTACTGGTGGTAAATGGGAGAGTATAGAGCCTTATCCACATGGCGAATACGCAATTTTAAAGGGTTACCAGTCTTTTTCAGTTTCTAGCCAGAGTCTGGACAGGGCACAGGCTTGAGATGACAGGCATGGATCCAGGAAGTGATTCCGTCTACCATTACTACTGTAGGTGTTATAAGTAGCACCTGCTATGGTCCTTTCCAGCGGGGTTCCAGGGATGACACCTGATGTCGTCTTACGTCGATGAAGTCTGTTACTTGATATCGATGTGGAATCCCCTCCTCCCCAGGTTGGTAGGCAGTGGCCAGCTGTTTTCACAGGTATTTCTTAGTTCTTTCAAGAGCTTTAAGTCTCTCAAGCAAGGGGGTGTGGAAGGGATCGTTAGGTCTTAGAGTGGGGTTAGGTCCCTTACGGGAGGAGGTGCACAATAGAGAATTTCAAAGGGGGTGTGATTACACAAAGAAACAGAGGGAGTATTTCTTGCATGCAACATTGCAGAAGGCAGGAGCATAGTCCAATCTTTTATGCTGGTCTCTAAGCTTAATTTCGGTAAGGTCTGTTTAATGGTTCTATTCACTCTTTCTACCTGTCCTGAACTCTGGGGTCGATAAGCACAATGTAACTTCCAATTAATCCTCAGAGTCCTGGCTAACCCTTGACTTACCGGGGTCATGAACACCAGTCCATTATCAGACCCTATTACCTTACGCAGGCCGTATCTTGGAAAAATATCTTCTAGGATATTCTTGGCCATCGTTTTTGCTGTTTCTTTCTTTCTTTCTTTTTTTTTGTGGGGACTGCTTCAATCCATCCTGAAAATGTATCTACAAAGACTAGGAGATATTTAAGTCCATAACTTGCTGGCTTAATTTCAGTAAAATCCACTTCCCAAAATTGTCCTGGTCTGGTTCCTCATAGGCGCTTTCCTGAAGGAAGCTTGTAAGGGTAAGCATTAACCAATTGATGGAACTGACAGACTTTTGTTAACCATTCTGTTATTTCCTTTTCCTGTGAGTCAGTTAGTTTAAAACTCTGTTCTTGATCCTTCAGGAATTCCTGCAGTTTCTTTGAACCAAAGCGAGTGAGTTGATGTACAGTTTCTACTGACATAGTTGGAGCCATGACTATAGGAATTTTTACTGAAGGATTTAGAAATTCCACTTGGGGGCTTTCAGGGTTAAAGGTTATTTTGGCATAGACCATGGTGAGCAGATCTCTGCCCATCAATGGGGCTGGGCATTCTGGGATTACTAGGAAGGAGTGATGGATTTTTTCCTTTCCCAGGTCCATGGTACTCTTAGTTGTCTATGCCCAATATTTACTGCCGTTAGCCCCTTGAACTAGAGACTTTTTATTTAATAGAGGGCCAAATGTGGCTTTGAGGGCTGAGTATATTGCCCCTGTATTCACTTCAAAGTTTACTGGGGTCCCCTCCACTTCAAGTTACGCTTAACTCAGCGAGGGGATCGTAGCCCCTACTTTCGTAGTCATCCTCCAGAGTCAGAATGCCTGGCTGGTGTGGCTGTCTATTTCTGGGGCACTCTTTGGCCCAGTGTCCTTTTTCTTTACAGTAATCACATTGATCTGAGGCCAGGGGTGGTCTCTGGCCTGGGTCCAGGTATCCCTTCCTGTCTCCCTGTTTCTTAATTTCTGGCCTATTTTTTGTTGTGACCAGGACCTTAGTCAATGCCTTAGTCTGTCTTTGTTTCTTTTATCCTCCCTTTGCTCCCTTCTCTTCCTCAGTTTCTCTCTTATAGTATGCCTTCTCGGCTTCTCTGACTAAATCTCTCAAAGTCATATCTTGTAATTCATCTAAGCATTGTAACTTTCTTTTAGTATCCAGGGCACCTTGCCCAATAAAGGCCATCATGACAGATGCCTTTTGATCCTCCCCCTGAGAATCGAAAGGAGTATATCTCCTATATGTCTCCATAATTCTCTCTAGAAACATAGAGAGGGAGATTCATCAGGCCCTTAGTAATCTCTGTTACCTTGGTAAAATTAGTTGGTCGCCTAGCAGCCACTTGGAAACCCACTATTAGAGCCCAGTAATAATGGGACAGTTTCTCCCTACCTTCAAAGATGTTGGGGTCCCAGTTGGGTCTGTTAAAGGGAATGCTGGCTTTGATTAAGTTGGGAAGTTGTGTTGGTCACCCATCTGGTCTGAGGATACTTTTTTCTAGCTTGCAGGAGGATTCTCTTTTGTTCCTCTGTCATGAAGATAGTCCTTAGGTGTTGTTGGCAGTCATCCCAAGTAGGCTGGTGGGAAAACATTAATGACTCAACCAGACCTATGAGCCGGGTGGGTTCCTCAGAAAATGGGGGATTGTAATTTTTTAAGTTGTATAGGTCTGAAGAGGAGAAAGGCCAGTACTAGTAAGCTTGCATTTTTCTGCCATGGCCATCATCAATCGTTGGCCCATGGGGACGGAAGGGGTGCATCATGGGAGTTCCAGGGTTTCAGTCATTTGCCTCCTGTGAGTTCCTTTAGCCGGGCCAGCTTCCTCCAGGGAAGGAGGGGATGTGTGTGCCACGAGGGAGTTATCTGGAGGGTGCTGGGCCGGCTTTGCTTCCTCCAATGGCAGAGAGGCTGAGTCAGCAGAAGTAGAATCACTTAGAGGGTGTTGTGGGTTAGTGGACGATGGCAGGGGATAAGGAGGGGGAAGAGATTCCAGTAGAGTCAAATCTTGTGACTCAGGGAGAACGGAGGGTGGAGGAGGGGGAGGAGAAGAGGGTTTAAGAGATCATGGGGGAAAGAGTAGGAGCGGGGGGCAGGGGCAAGGAAAAGCTTCACCCATGAAGAAGGAGATTTGCAGAGGTCATGCCAAGTTAAAATATATGGCTGTTGATCAGGATGGCTATGTGGCCCCAGCTGAAAGACAATATCTCTGACTTTTTAAATTAGTAGGAAGTAGAAAGATCCTTTTACGGGCCATCCGACTCCAAACGTGGGTCATTCTGAGGAACAGAGAGTCTGCCAGGTCCAGCGTTTTACTAAATAAGAAAGATTCTGAGCCCTTAAGCGGATTTTGGTCCAGTGATCAAGGGTCAGGGACAGAGGCATTGAAGTGCTCTGTCCCATAATGAAAGGTACACTAACAGTAAAAGCAACGACACATGACACAGACAAGACAAGACAATAAAGACATGCAATGGACCTCCAACACTGAGACCAGGAATGAGTAGCTGGCAAAATCCGATGGGCTGGAAATACCGAAACTGATAATATCACTGAGTTGAGGAGACAATTGTTCCTTGATTTCCCGAGTCCTCTGGGGCGTACCCCAGGGACGCGGCCTGTGTCTCTGTGACACATCTCTCAGTCACTGTGGGAGAGAGCTCAGGCTCTTCATCGCCAGTGATTTTGCCAAGCCCTAAGCTGAAACATGAAACCAGAAAGAGGCCCCTTACTTGCCCCGAGAGGTGCCCGTTGGGGTCTCTCGTCCCCTGCTGCTGGAACTCTGTGGAACCTCAATATGTAAATGTCGTGTGAGTGTCGGAGGAAGAGACCACCAAGAGACTGTCTCATGAAACAGCAAAGGGTTTATTTGGGGTCCAGCATGCTGGGCCTCAGAGCTCACTTGAATAGAGAAGAGAGCCCCAAGCACAGCTACAGCAGAGCTTATATACTTTCCTTGGAGAGGGAAGGGAGGAAAGTTTACTGATGGGTAAGGGCGAGTGGGTGGTTTGCGTGACACCGAGTGAGGGAGTACATTCTGCAGTTTGGCGTTTGGGAACAGCACACTCTAGGAAAAGATTAGCAAATTTTTCACAAGATTGCAACAGAGTTTTGTTAAGCATACAGAAAAACAGGAAGTGATAAGTACCTATTTTATTAACCTTTCACTACCGACTATTTATTTTTGACTGGATGTTCTCTTCCACTTTCAATCATCCAAGGTACAAGGTCCTATGCCATTGTATATCGATGTATCTGAGACATCTGTGCAAAACACAATTCAACAATGCCTATCCCAATCAAGGCCCCAATGCCTTTCTGGGCTTCAAATCTTACTTAGATTTCTATTTTCATACATTCATTTCACCTATATATTCTTATACATATCGCAGGTTCCTTATACCATTATTCATATAGCAGAATGATTTCTAACCCACACCGAACATGTTATTAATCATAACCATACACTGTTCCCTCAATCTAATTTTACAAAAGAGCAGGGAAAGTGTTGTTCATGCAATACAGGAATGTAGGGGATATTAGACCTAATGAGAACCTCAAAGGTCCCTGCAAAAATGATCCCTGGAGAAGATATAGGCAGCTATGAAGAACCTGAGTGAGCAAAAGTCATCTTCCATGGCAAACAACATGGTCAGGATAAAGGGTTATGTCTGAATCAGCTTCTCTTCTTAATGTAGAGAAGATGGACCAAACCAGGACTGTGTGGAGATCTGTTCATGGGTGACTATGGTTGATATATCATTCTAAATTGTGAATGTGTCACAGGAAGTAGGGGCAGCCTCCATATAATGGGACCCTTGAAATCAACAGTTTGGATAAATTTGTTGCCAAGAAAGTGACCTCATTCAGTTCCTGAAGGAAGTGACCTCACCTCACTTGCTGGGTGATGGAACTCTCTGAACTTGGGATCCAGGAAGCCAGGCACCCAGAGCCAGTCCCAGTACCAGTCCCAGTTGTCTCACTTCTTTGGATTTACCAAGGACAGAGTCAGTCTTTCTTGGTACTTACAGATGTGAGGAAGGCCAAATTCAAGAAAGCTCTAAAGTGGGGCTTTACCTGAGAAAGCAGGTAGTGGCTCACCAGTGGCTCCTAACAACTTCACAGTGTTGGCCAAGGAGACCAGATCTTAGGACAGGCCATTTCGGGGGAAAATTGTATGCCCCACCAATCAGAGGACACTCCAGATAGTCACAGACCTACTAGGGGTAAGAAGGTGCCTTTGTGGGTGTGGTTGTGGGTTTGTGGTTTTGTCTCATGTTCTGAGAATAGGTACTAAAGTCGGTTTGTTTGGTTTGGAGTGGACTGTTACTAGAAAGTTGTTTGACAAGGCGAGTATTTCTATGTCTGTGTATCCCAGTGTGTCTGTGGTTGTAGACATTAGAATAGATAAAGCATCAATGGATGTCTCCTGTCTATTAGAAAGCTTCCCAGCATTCGTCCTTCCCCTTTTAAAATGGACTGTAGTTTACCTTATTGGTTGGCAACCAGTGATAACTTCCTAAGTTTTCCTGTTTTCTTCCTGAATTCTGGCCACTCTCCAGAATAGGCCCATGGTTTTGTGTCCAAGATATATACCACCTCCAAGCTCTGTGACATGGCCATGAACTGGATAGCTGAAGGGAATGACGAGCATCTCAGAAAACTCAGATATCAATGTGACCAGGAGAGTCTCAGTGGAGAAACTCTGCTTTGGGCTTTTTGCTTACCTATTTTTCTTTTGACCTGAATGTCAGGAAGGTCTTTGACTCAGGCTACCCCTTTGTGAAGCCTGAAGAAAAAAGTTTTCAAATAAAAAAGAATGGGCATACCTCTGGCTCTTTGCTTAATTTCTTTGAAAGGGATGTGTCTGAATCAGCCCTTTCGCCCTGTGTGAGGCTGTGGCTTAGATTTTCAGCACCTGATGGATCTAAAGAAAGTTCCCATGTGTGCATCGAAAACCAAAATGGTCAAAAGAGCAGTAATTGTGATGAAGTCTCTCGCCTTCCTCTGTAAGGTTCTTGACTTCCATCAAGTAAGAATAGGGATGCTTTGCATCAAATGAGTACTTCAAAACCTACAGAGGCTAGGCCATAGGTGCCTGGGTTTTCTCATGACTCAAATTCAGATAAAGAATCTAAACCCCACAGGCAGTGGCCTCAAATTGGTAAAGTGGAGCAGTATTAAGGTCAGGCCTATTTGTTCACTCTTAGTTCGCAGGAAGTGTGTCCAGGCCACCCTAACTTTAGGCAAATGAGGGGCAAGGGAGATTATTTTGTACACTGTCTTGGTCTGCGCCCTCATGGAAACCTCCAGCCAGAGTTTATGATGAGTGTCTATGTGGTAGAACATGAGCGCCATGTGGGAGTGTTTTGGTTTTAATTGAGGTCATTTGTGTGGCTGTTGGACGAGATGACTGGGTCCACCTGGGTTTGAACTCTGGTGTAATTCCACTTAGAGACTGAGTTCTGGATCTGACCTCAGAGAAGTATTGCAATAAATAGTCTTGGGATTTTAGGAGGCCACACATGAGAATCGCCCTTGGAAACTGAGATCTAGGCCCAGGATGGCTTCCAACAGAGCTCAGGGAATCTAAGCCAGGATATCACATGATTTTATTCTTAAAGACTTCGTAGCCATACTTGAGAGTCTAACGACACATGGAACTCACATTGTACACCTCAATGGGCCTGGCTTCATGTGACCACTTGGCCACCTTTTGGGAAGGCTTGCCTGTGAGTGTTCTCCAGAGCTTTCTTTGAAATGAGCTTCCTCACCATTCAATGGTTCCTGAATTAATTGAAACCCACAGTGACTTCAACTTCATCCTTGAAAAATGGCTACATAAATACCTTGAAATTTTTGAAATTCCCATGACCAGGTGGCACTGGAGAACATTTGGATATCCTTTTGCTGATCATGAGTGTACCAGATAGTGCCTTGATTCACTGGGTTTCGTGAAACTGGTGTAGAACAGAGATGCCAGTAAGTTGGAGCCTGCTGAGTAGTGGACATAGAGCAGTGGACTGTAGGTGTGTGAATAAATATTTTTGGTAGGACCACCTGGATCTGCCATTGGCTTCCAAAAGCCTTGTGACTGACAAGGTGCAGGCAGCAGACCCTTATATGTAAAGGCATGTTGTTATATGCAGAGGTTTCAGGGTAATGTTCAGAGTCAGGTTGCTATAGTCAAGGGGGAAAGTATTGTTGGATAGAAGCCTGGTTCGTACATTCTCTTGGAGACCCTGACCAACCACACGTGACAGAACTCCCTCCAGCATTGTGTCCCAGTTGTACTCCTTGTATTTTATGAAACCAATACCAAACTGCCAGTGCAACTGCAAGAAACACCAGGAAAAATGGAGGATGACCAAATGGCTTCACAGACTACATGGGAAGACACTTAGCTCCCAGTGGCCACAGTTTATCTACAAAAAGAAAATTCAGAACTTCTGCCTCATGTTCATTAGAAAATAAGGAACCATGTCCTTCAGGTCACATAGATGCAGACACAGGTTTGATGGTGTCACTCCAAAACCAAGCTAAATCGTGTGAAAATTACATATATTTCATGTGCCCAACCTTAGAGGAAGTTTCTCAAGAAGTCTTTAGGCCAGCAGAGCTCTATGTTTCTGGAGTGTTTACCCTCTCCCTTACTTTTGGAAATTGTTCTACCACCTCCAGTGTTGTGAACTCCTGAACAATTTTTATTTCACATATGTATTTACAGATTTTCTAACTTCTCTCCTCTAATTGTGTCTTACTTGGATCGATGGTTGTGTCAAGGCTTTGTTCTGAATGAGAGTGGGAAGAATTTTGTGTAGCACATGTTTGCATGCACATTAGATTCATTTTCCTATTTTCCATTTGAAATACTGAATCCCTGACACTAACCAATACCCTACTAGACTCTGACTACTAATCCTAATATTATGGAGAAAAAGAAACGTAACTGAATCGAAATGCAAGCCTTTCATATGAAGCATGGTGTATACTTGGATTTGCCTTCTGCTTTATCAAGAGGATGTATTATAAATCTAGTCAACTTTTCTTTGTAATATTTCTTCATGAGTTCTTAAAGTTAACACATATGAAAATTCCTGTCTCCCTTTCTCTGAAGCCTATTCAGCACATGTATCTTTTTATGCATATATAGTATCATACCTGATATCACACGTACATTCTTGTGAGCTCACTGACTTTGGTATATAAAAATTGTGAGAAGAGATGACTCCCCCTAAATACTGATGGAACTCAAAATTCAACCTGTGGGTGAGCTTTCTAGTGAAAAACATTAGACATAATTAACATAAATCCATGATCAACAAAATGAATATTTTTGGATATGTGGATGAATTATAATTCATGATGAATTTCGATTGGCATATATATTGCTGCATATCAATGTGTGTGCGTGTGTGTGTGTGTGTGTGTGTGTGTGTGTGTGTATATATATATATATATATATATATATATATATATATATATATATTCTCCAGATTTTCCAAAATATGAAATATGTGTGTCTTATTATACACTCCTTAAATTAATTCATGTTCCTGTATGTGTATTTATTAACAACATTTCACAAGATTAATCTCAGAAATACTCAACCACCTGAAATACATATTTGTTTTCTAGTACTGAAAACTAATTTCAGTGATAGGTGCTTAGAAATCCTAATATTTCTACAGTAACTGACCCAGTTTAACATCAATGCAAGTAGATTCCAATGGAACATGATGTGTATTTTGATGTTCATTTTTATTCAACATTTGTACATTACAATTTCTTCAGTTTATGGACATCATAAGATATACTTTCTTATCCACAAGTTCACAAATGTATAGGTATTTATAGGCATTTGGTTTACTTTCAATCACTTCCTACTTCAGAACACATGTATTTCTCCATGTTGCTTTACTGGTCTTTTCACTAGACTTATTTCAAAACACATTATTTTCGATTGCATGATCATTTTTGAAACAAAACTCACACACTCTTCATGATAAACTGTAACCAGAATATTACCATTTGATATATAACTCGTTTGAATGAATGTATATATATAAGATTTCCTATATATTTTCAGAGGTAAATTCAATCCATTATTTAAACTTGGAACCAGTTATATACTTTATTCACAATATGGTCTATTCATGCATCATCTCTATAATCATCAACACAGGGGTACACCTATTTGTATCCTCAGTACTAATTTATAAGTTTTCAGAATTTTGCTCCCCGTAATGGTGGAAGAAATACTCATGTCACCTGATCTACATATACATTTTATCACAGTAGTATTCTGGACACAAAATGCAAAGGTCACACTTATGATTGTGCCAAAGCCTAAATGGAAAGTGAACATGGATTACTAAAAACATGCATGTCCATTTTGCCTAATGCTCTCAAATATCAATCCTATTGTTGAGTACATATTTGTTTCTAAGATAATATATTCAACCTCAACCCTCTTGAAAATATCTAATACTATCACTGACTTTATACTTTGCATGATTTCCAAATGTCCCTATTGATATCTGCTTTCCTACATATTTTCCCCAGTTCATCATTGTGATGGTCTCTTCACATGTGCTGACATTCACATTCACTCTCTAACTGAAACCCTATTGTTAAAGAACTTTTTTCCAATTCCTAGACTCACTCTTCTTCTTAAACATACTGACTATCTTCCTAAACCTACAGACTATCCCTTTTTGACTGGATGTTCTCTTCTACATTCAATCATCCGAGGTACCCGGTCCTATGCCATTGTGTATTGATTTATCTGAGACCTCGGTGCAGAACATAATTCAAGCTAATTATCTCAATCAAGGGCCCAATGCCTTCCTAGGCTTCAAATCGTTCCTAGATCTCTGTTCTCATACATATATTTCAAGTCTATATTCTTCTAAATATCACAGATTCCCAATACCATTATTCATCCAGCAGAATGATTCCTAACTCAAATCAAACATGCTTTTAAACCTAACCATACACTGTTCACTCTATCTCACTTTACAGAAGAGCAGGGACAGAGTTGGTCTTACAATACAGGAAGCTAGAGGATCTTCCACCAGCTGAGAATCTCAGAAGTCCATGCAGAAATAATCCCTTGAGAAGATGTAGTCAGCTATGAAGGACCTGAGAGAGCAAAAGTCATCTTGCATGGCACACAACCCGGTCAGAATGAAAGGATGTGTCTGAATCAGCCTCTCTCTTCTTAATGTAGTGAAGAAGGACAAAACCAAGCCTGGGTGGAGAGCTGTTCCCAGGTACTTATGGTTTCTATACCATTCTAACTTGTGAAAGTGTCACAGGAAGTAGGCAAAGCCTCGATCTCAGAGAGCATACGAAGCAACTGTTAGGACAAAGTGGTGGCCAAGGCAGTGACCTCATTCAGTTCCTGAAGAAAGTGACCTCACCTACTTCCTTGGTGATGAGACTCTCTGAATTTAGGATCCAGGAAGCCAGGCCCCCATTACCAGTACCAGTCCCAGTCCCAGTGAGCTCACTTGTTTGGATTTACCAAGGAGAGAGTCAGTCTTTCTTGGGACCTACTAATGTGAGCGTGGCCAAATGCCAGGATAGCTCTTAAGAGGGGCCTTTCCTGAGAGGACAGAAAGTGGCTCACCGCTGGCTCCTGACAACTTCACAGAGTTGTCAAAGGAGACCAGATCTATGACAGGAAATGCCATTGTTGAGAAATATGGCCTACCAGTCAGAGGACACTCCGGATAGTCACAGACCTAATTGGGGGAAAAGGTGCCTTGGTGTGTGTGGACGACAGTTTGTGGTTTTGTCTCATGTTCTGAGAATAGGTAAAAAAAAAATGTCGGTTTGTTTGTTTTGGAGTGGAATGTTTCCAATAAGTCTTTGACAAGGCGAGTGTTTCTATGTCTGTGTATCCCCCTGTCTCCATGGTTGTAGACATTAGAAAAAAGAATGCCACAGTGGGTGTGTCCTGTCTAGGACAAAGCTTCCCAGCATTCATCTTGCCCAATTTATGAATGGACTGCAGCTTGCCTTATCCATTTGCAAGACCTACTATGATCCTAAATTCCTGTATTCGTCCTGAATTCTGGCCACTCTCCATAATAGTCTCATGGTTTTGTGTCCAAGATATATATCACCTCAAAGCTCTGTGACATGGCCATGTACTGGATAGCTGAAGGGAATGGCGAGCATCTCAGAAAACTCAGATATCAGTGTGACCAGGGAGTCTCAGTGGAAAAACCCTGCTTTGGGCCTTTTGCTTACCTATTCTTCTGTTGTCCTGAATGTCAGGAAGGTCTTTGCCTAAGGCCAACCCTTTGTGAAGCCTGATGAAAACAGTTTTCAAATGGAAATGAATGAGCATCACCTGTGGCTCTTTGCTTAATTGCTTTGGAAAGGTATGTGACTGAATCAGCCTCCTGGCCCTGTGTGAGGCTGTGGCTTAGATTCTCTGCACCTAATCGATCTAAAGAAAGATCCCATGTGTGCATCCAAAACCAAAATGACCAAAAGAGCAATCATTGTGGATTAAGTCTCTCACCTTCCTCTGTAAGGTTCCTGAGTTACATCAGTGAGAATATTGATCCTTTGGGTCAAATGAGTTCTTCAAATCCCTGCAGATTCTAGCCCATAGATGCTTGGGTTTTCTCATGACTCCAATTCAAATAAAGAATCCAAACCCCACAGTCAGTAGGCCTCAGATTGGAGAAGTGGAGCAGTATTAAACACAAGTCTATTTGATCACTCCTGGTTCACAGGAAGGGTGTCAAGACCACCCTGACTTTAGGCAAATTAGGGGCAAGGAAGCTTTTTTTGGACACTGTCTTGGACTGCGCCCCTCATGGAAACTTCCAGGCACAGGTTATGATGAGTGTATATATAGAAGAAGATGAGTGCCATGTGGGAGTGTTTTGGTTTTAATTGTGGTCATTTGTGTGGCAGTTGGAAGAGATGCCTGGGTCAACCTGTGCTTGAACTCTGGTGTGATTCCAATTAGAGACTGAGTTCTGGAACTGACCTCAGAGAAGTATTGCCATAAATTATGTTGGTATTTTAGGAGGCCACGCATGAGATTTGCCCTTGGAAACTGAGATCTATGCCCATTTTGGCTTTCCACAGATCACTGGGAATCTCAGCAAGGATATCACATGATTTTATTCTGAAAGTCTTGGCATGTATAGTTGAGAGTCTTAACACATATGTACCTCACATTGTAGACCTCAATGGCCCTGGCTTCATGTGACCTTTTGGCAACTCTTTGGAAAGCCTTGCCTGTGAGAGTTCTCCAGAGATTTTATTGCAATGAGATTCCTCACTATTTACAGGTTCCTGTATAAATTGAAACCCCCAGTGCCTCCAACGTTATCCTTGAAAAATGGCTAGATAAATATCATGAAATTTTTAAAATTCCCATGATCAGGTGGCACTGGAGAAACTTTGTATGTCCTGTTGCTGATCATGAGTGTACCAGACCCTGCCTTAATTCACTGGGTTTCATGAAAATGGTGTAGAACAGAGATGCCAGAAATTTGGACCCTGTCGAGTAGGGGGCCTAGAGCAGTGGAGTGTAGGTGTGTGAAAAAACATCTGTGGTGGGGCCACGTGGATCTGCCATTGGCTTTCAAATGACTTGTGACTGACATGGTGAACCCAGCAGACCCTTATATGTAAAGGCATCTTGTTATATGGAGAGGGTTCAGGGCAATGTTCAGAATCAGGTTGCTTTGGTCAAGGTGGAAAGCTATGTGGATAGAAGCGTGGTTGGTGCATTCTCCTGCAGACCCTGACCCACCACACGTGAGAGTCCTCCCTCCAGAACTGTGTCCCAGTTGTACTCCTTGTATTTCGTGAAGCCAACACCAAACTCCCAGTGCAGCAGTAAGAAACACCATGAAAAGTGGAGGATGACCAAATGGCTTCACAGTCCACACAGGTAGATACTTAGACACCAGTGGCCACAGTTTCCTAAAAAGAGAAAATTAAGAACTGCTGCCTCATGTTCACTAGAAAATAAGGAAGCATGTCCTCCATGTCACATAGATGCAGACCCAGAATTGGTAGTCTCACTGCCAAGGACGCTAAAGCTCCTGACAACAACGTATATTTCAAGGGCCCAACCTCAGAGGCAGTTTATCAAAAAGTAATTAGGCCAGCAGAGCTCCAAGTTTGTGTAGTGTTTACCCTCTCCCTTACTTTTGGAAACTGTTCTACCACCTCCAAGTTTGTGAACTCCTGATCATTTTCCTTTCCACATATGTAATCACAGATTTTCTAACTCTTCTCCACTAATTGTGTCTTAGTTGCTGCGAAGGTAATGTGAAGGCATTGTTCTGGATGAGAGTGGGAAGATTTTTGTGTAGAACATAATTGCATACACATTAGATTCATTTTGCTATTTTCCATTTGAAATACTGAATCCCTGACACTAACCCATACCCTACTAGACTCTGACTACTAATCCTAATATGAGAAAAAGAAACCTAACAGAATACGAATACAGGCCATTCATAGGAAGCATGGTGTATACTTTAATTTGCCTTATGCTTTATCAATGGTATGTGTTATAAATCTAGTAAATTTTTCATTGTAATATTTCTCCATGAGTTTTTAAAGTTAACCCATTTGTAAATTTCTGTCTCCCTTTCTCTGTAGCCTATTCAGCACATGTATTATTTTAGGCATATTTAGAATCCTACCTGGTATCACATGTACATTCTTGTGAGCTCACTGATTTTGGAAGATACAAATTGTGAGAAGAGATCACTCCCCCTAAATACTGATGGAACTGGAATTCAACCTGAGGGTGAATTTCCTAGATGAACAACATAATACATAAATCCATGTTCATTAAAATGAATACATTTGGATATGTGGATGATATATATTTCATGATGAATTTCGATTGTCATATATATTGCTACATTTTAATGTCTTTGAATGTGTGTTTCTATCTATGTATCTATCTATATATCTATCTCTCTCTCTCTCTCTCTCTCTCTCTCTATATATATATATATATATATATATATATATATATATATATACTCTCCAGATTTTTCAAAATATGAAATATATGTGTCTTATTATACACTTCCTAAATTCACTCATGTTTCTATATGTGGATTTATAATCAACATTTCACAAGATTTTTCTCAGAAATATTCATCCACCTGAAATACATATTTATTTCCTAGTACTGAAAACTAACTTCGGTGAAAGGTGCTTACAAATCCTAACATTTCTACAGTAACTGACCCAGTTTAACATGAATGCAAGTAGAACCCTATGGGACATGATGTATATTTGAAGGTCATTTATATTCAACACTTGTACATTACTATTTCTTCAGTTTATGGACATCAAAGGATATATCATTTCATCCACAAGTTCAAAAATTTGTAGGCATTTGGTTCACTTTCAATCACTTCCTGCCTCAGAACACATGTATTCCTCCATGTTTCTTGACTGGTCTTTTAATGAGACTTCGTTCCAAACACATTATTTTCAATTTCCATAATCATTTTTGAAGCAAAACTCACACACTCTTCGTGATAAACCATAATGCTAATATCAAAATTAGATGTATAACTGGTTGGAAGGAATGTACATATATCAATATAAGATTTTCTATATATTTTCAGATATCAATTCAATCCATTATTTAAAGTTGGAACCAGCTATGTTATTTATTTACAGTATTTTCCATTATGGCATCTTATCCATATTCATAGACACAGGGTACACCTTTTGTATCCCCAATACTAAAGTATAAGTCTTTAAATTATTGCTTCAGAAACGTTGGAAGAAATAATCTACTCACCTGATATACATATACATTTCATCTCAGTGATATTCCTGACACAAAATTCAAGGGTCACACTTATGATTGTTCCAAAGCCTAAATTGAATGTGACCATGTATTACTAAAAACATTCATGTCCTGGTTCTCTAATGCTCTCAAATATCATTCCTATTGGTGACTACATATTTGTTTCTTCCTAAGATTATATATTCAACCTCAACCCTGTTAAAAATGTCTTTTCCTGTCACACACTTTGTACTTTGCCTGATTTCCTAATGTCTCTATTGATACCTGCTTTCCTACACCTTTTTTCCAGTTCATCATTGTGAATGACTCTTCAGATTTGCTGACATTTACATTCAATCTCTAATAAAACCCCTTTGCTAAAGAACTTTTTGTCCAACTCCTAGACTCAATAAAATGGGTTGCTCAAAGCCCTGCAAAAGGTAGCCCATAGGTGCTTGTGTTTTCTCATGACTCCAATTCACATAAAGAATCTAAACCCCACAGTCAGTAGGCCTCAAATTGGAGAAGCGGAGCAGTATTAACGGCAGGCCTATTGATCACTCCTGGTTAACAGGAAGGGTGTCCAGGCCACCTTGATTTTGGGCAAATGAGGGGCAAGGGAGCTTGTTCTGGACACTGTTTGGGCTGTGCCCATCATGGAAAGCTCCAGCTAGAGGTTATAATGAGTGTCTATATGGAAGCAGATTAGGGCCATGTGGGAGTGTTTTGGTTTTAATTGTGGTCATTTGTGTTGTGGTTGGAAGAGATGACTGGGTCCACCTGGGGTTGAACTCTGGTGTGATTCCCCTAAGATACTGAGTTTTGGAAATGACCTCAGAGAAGTATTTCCATTAATTGTGTTGGGATATTAGGAGGCCACACATGAGCGTCGCCCACGCATGAAAGTAGGCCTCAAATTGGAGAAGCATAGCTTTTTGTCCAAATCCTTTACTCATTCTTCTTTCTAATCCTACAGTATATATTCCTAATCCTACTGACTATACCTGTTTGACTGGATGTTCTCTTTGACATTCAATCATCCAAGGTACAAGGTCCTGTACCATTGTATATCGATTTATCTGAGACAACTCTGCAGAACATAATTCAAATCTAAGTATCACAATCAAAGGCCCAGTGTTCTTCTGGGCTTCAAATCTTACCTAGGCTTCTGTTTGCATACTTATATTTCACCTATATATCCACGTTAAGTAAAATGAATATTTTTGGTCCTGTGGATGATATATATTTCATGATGAATTTTCTACTCACCTAATATACATATACATTTCATCTCAGTAATATTCCTGACACAAAATGCAAGGGTCACACTTATGATTGTACCAAAGCCCAAATTGAATGTGACCATGTATTACTAACAACATCCATGACCTGGTTCCCTAATGCTCTCAAATATCATTCTTAATCGTATAATAAGACTACATATTTGTTTCTTCCTAAGATTATATATTCAACCTCAACCCTGTTAAAAATGTATTTTCTTATCAAACACGTTGTAATGTATCTGATTTCCTAATGTCTCTATTGATATCTGCTTTCCTACACCTTTTCTCCAGTTAATAATTGCGAATGACTCTTCACATGTGCTGACATTGACATTCACTCTCTAACTGAATCCCCATAGCTAAAAAACTTTTGGTCCAAATGCTTTACTCCCTATTCTTTTGAAACCTACAAACTATCTTCCTAATCCTACCGACTATCCCTGTTTGAGTGGATGTTCTCTTCTACATTCAATGATCCAAGGTACAAGGTCCTAGGCCATTGATTATCTATTTATCTGAAACATCTGTGCAGAACGAAATTCAAAGCTAAGTATACCAATTGAGTGCCCAATGACCTTCTGGGCTTCCAATCGTTCCTAGATTTCTGTTTTCATATTTATGTTTCACCTCGATAGTCTTATAAATATCACAGGTTCCGAATACCATTATTCATCCAGCAGAATGATTCCTAACCCATATCGAACATGTTATTAACCCTAACCATACACTGTTCCCTCAATCTAACTTTACCTAAGAGCAGGGAAAGAGTTGGTCTTACAATACAGTAATGTAGGGGATCTTCCACCTGCTGAGAACCTATAACGTCCATGCAGAAATGATCTCTGTACAAGATGTTGGCAGCTATGAAGGACCAGAGAGAGTAAGAGTCTGGTCAGGATGAAGGGTTGTGTCTGAATCAGTCTCTCTCTTCTTAATGTAGAGAAGATGGACCAAAGAAGGCCTATGTGGAGAGCTGTTCCCGAGTGCCTATGGTTGATATAGCATTCTAACTTGTGAAAGTGTCACAGGAAGTAGGGGCAGCCTCAATCTCATGGGACCCTTGGAAGCAAGTGTTAGGACAATGTGGTTGCCAAGGCAGTGACCTCATTCAGTTTCTGATGGAAGTGACCTCACATCACTTCCTTGATGATGGAACTCTCTGAACATGGGATCCAGGAAGCCAGGCACCCAGAGCCAGTCCCAGTTTCAATCCCAGTGGTCTCACTTGTTTGGATTCATCAAGAACAGAGTTAGTCTTTCTTGGTACATACTGATGTGAGGATGGCCAAATGCCAGGAAAGCTCTGAAGAGCGGCCATTCCTGAGAAACCAGGTAGTGGCTCGCCACTGGCTCCTGTCAACTTCATAGAGTTGCACAAGGAGAACAGATCTGAGACAGGACAGGCCATTTCGGAGGAACATAGTATGGCCCATCAGTCAGAGGACCTCCGGATAGTCACAGACCTTCTTGGGGGAAGGATTTGCCTTTGTGGGTGTGTGTGTGGGGGTTTCTGTTTTTTTGTCTCATGCTCTGAGAATATGTAAGAAAGGTGATTTGTTTGGTTTGGAGTGAACTGATTCTAGTAAGTCGTCTGACAAGGCGAGTGTTTCTGGGTCTGTGTATTCCACTGTGTCCGTGGTTGTAGACATTAGAAAAGAGAATGCTTCAATGGATGTGTCCTGTCTAGTAGAAAGCTTCCCAGCATTCATACTTCCCAATTTATGAATGAACTGTGGCTTTCCTTATCCATGGGCAATCCTGATATCTTCCTAAGTTCCTGTTTTCTTTCTGAATTCTGGCCACTCTCCCGAATAGGCTCATGTTTTTGTGTCCAAGATATGTACCACCTCCAAGCTCTGTGACATGGCCATGTACTGGATAGCTGAAGGGAATTGCGAGCATCTCAGAAAACTGAGATATCAGTGTGATCAGGAAAGTCTCCGTGGAGAAACACTGCTTTGGGCTGATTTCTTACCTATTGTTCTGTTGCCCTGAATGTCAGGAAGGCCTTTGCCTCAGGCCCCAATTTGGGAAGCCTGAAGAAAACAGTTTTCAAATGGAAACTAATGGGAATCACCTGTGGCTCTGTGCTTAATTGCTTTGGAATGGGATGTATCTGAATCAGGCTCTAGGTCCTGTGTGAGGCTGTGGCTTAGATTCTCAGCACATAATGGATGTAAAAAAAGATCCCATGTGTGAATCCAAAACTAAATTAGCCAAAAGAGCAGTAATTGTGGAAGAAGTCTCTCGCCTACCTCTGTAAGGTTCCTGACCTCAATCAAGGGTGAATAGGAACCTTTGGTTCAAATGAGTTCTTCAAAGCCTTGCAGAGGCTAGCCCATAGGTGCTTGGGTTTTCTGCAAAATCCAAATCACATAAAGAATTTATAACTGACTTTCAGTAGGACTCAAACTGGAGAAGCAGAGCAGTATTTACAGCAGGCCTATTTTATCACTGCTGCTTCCCCGGACGAGTTTCCAGGCCACCCAGACTTTAGGCAAATTAGGGGCAAGGGAGTGTATTTTGGACACTGTCTTGGGCTGCGCCCCTCATGGAAACCTCCAGCCAGAGGTAATAATGAGTGTCTATATGGAAGAAGATGAGGGCCATGTGGGAGTGTCTTGGTTTTAATTGTGGTCATTTGTGTGGCGGTTGGAAGAGATGACTTGGTCCACCTGGGCTTGAACTCTGGGGTCATTTCCCTTAGAGACTGAGTTCTTGAACTGACCTCAGAGAAGTATTGCCAAGAATTGTCTTGGGATTTTAGGAGGCTTCGCAAGAGAGGGGCCCTTGGACACTGAGATATAGACACAGGGTGGCTTTTCACACAGCACTGGGAATCTGAGCCAGGATATCACATGATTTTATTGTGAAAGACTTGGCAGCCATAGATGAGAGTCAAATCACACATGGACGGAAAATTGTAGACATCAAAGGGCCTGAATTCATGTGATCTTTTAGCCACTATTTGGGAAGACTTGCATGTGAGAGTTCTCCAGAGATTTCATTGAAATGAGCTTCCTCACCATTTAATGGTTCCCAAATGAATTGAAACACACAGTGCCTCCAACTTCATCCTTGAGAAATGGCTAGATACATACCATGAAATTTTTTAAATTCCCATCACCAGGTGGCACTGGAGAAACTTTGGATGTCCTGTTTCTGATCATGAGTATATAATACAGTGCCTTGATTGACTGGTTTTCATGAAAATGGTTCAGAACAAAGATGTCAGAAAGTTGAAGACTGCTGAGGAGTGGGCCCAGAGCTGTGGTGGGAAGGTGTGTGATAAAACATCTGTGGTGGGGCCATATGGATCTCCCATTGGCGTCCAAATTGCTTGTGACTGACGTGGTGCAGCCAGCAGACCCTTATATGTAAAGGCATCTTGTTATATGGAGAGGTTTCAGGGCAATGTTTAGAATCAAGGTGCTATGGTCAAGGGGGCAAGCTATGTGGGATAGAAGCCTCGTTGGTGCATTCTCCTGCAGACCCTGACCTACCACACATGGCAGAACTCCCTCAAGCACCGGGTAACAGTTGAATTCTATGTATTTCATGAAGCAATACCAAAATCCCAGTGCAGCAGCAAGAAACACCACAAAAAGTGGAGGATGACCAAATGGCTTCACAGTCCACATGTGGATACACTAAGCCCCCCGTTTCCACAGTTTACCTACAAAGAGAGAATTCAGCACTGCTGCCTCATATTCAGTGGAAAATAAGAAACCATGTCCTCCAGGTCAGATAGATTCAGACCCAGCTTTGATGGTCTCATTACAACGGAAGCTAAAGCTCCAGACAATAATATATATTTCAAGTGCCCAACCTACGAGGCAGTTTCTCAAGAAGTCTTTAGGCCAGCAGAGCTCCATGTTTGTGGAGTGTTTACTCTGTCCCTTACTTTTGGAATCTCCTCTACCACCTCCAAGTTTGTGAACTCCTGAGCATATTCCATCCCAGTTATTTATTCACAGATTTTCTAACTCTACTCCTCTAATTGTGTCTTTCTCTGGGTGATGGTAATGTCAAGGCATTGTTCTGGATGAGAGTGGAAAGATTTTTGTGTACCACATATTTACATACACATTGTATTCATTTTCCAATTTTCCATTCGAAATACTGAATAACTGACACTAACACCTACCTTGGTAGACTCTGACAACTAATCCTAACAAGATGGAGAAAAATAACCCAAAAAGAAAAAAATACAAGCAGTTCAGAACTGGAGGCATGGTGTATAGTTGGAATTGTCTTTTGCATTATATAGGATAGGAGATATAAATGTAGTCAATTATTTGTTGAAATAGTTCTCCATGTGTTTTAAAGTTAACAAATATGTGAATTCCTGTCTCCCTTTCTCTGTAGCCTATTCAGCACATGTATTTTTACATGCAATTATAGAATCTTACCTTATACCACACGTACATTCTTGTGACGTGGCTGACTTGGCAGATACAAATTTTAAGAGATCACTCTTCCTAAATGCTATTGGAACTGAAAATTCAACCTATGAGTGAGCTTCCTTGTTGAATAACATTATACATAAATCCAGGTTCAAGAAAATAAGTATTTTTGGATCTCTGGATGATATACATTTCATGGTGAATTTCAATTGGTATATATTATGTTATTTTTAATGTCTGTGTATGTTTGTTTGTGTGTGTGTGTGTGTATATATATATATATATATATATATATATATATATATATATATATATATATATATATACTCTCCAGATATTTTAAAATATGAAATATGTGTCTTATTATACACTCCCTTAACTCATTCATATTCAAGTATATGGATTTATAATCAAATTTTCTCAAGACTTTTCTCAAAATATTCATTCTCCTTAAATACATATTTGTTTCCTAGTACTGAAAATTAACTTTAGTGAATGGTGCATAAAAATCCTAATATTTCTACAGTAACTGACCCAGTTTAACATCAATGCAAGTAGATTCCTATGGGACATGATGTGTATTTTGATGTTCATTTTTATTCAAGACTGCTACATTACTGTTTCTTCAGTTTATGCACATCATAGGATATATTTTCATCCACAAGTTTGCAAATTTATAGGCATTAGTTTCACTTTCAATCACTTTCTTCGTCAGAACACATGTATTCCTCCATGTTTCTTGACTGGTCTTTTGATGAGACTTCTTTTTAAACACATTATTTTCAATTTCCATGATCACTTTTGAAGCAAAACTCACATATTTTTCATGATAAACTATAATCCTAATATTACCTTTAGATGTATTGCTGGTTGGAATGAATGATGTTATATCAATATAAGATTTCTTATAAGATTTCAGATATCAATTCAATCTGTTACTTAAAGTGGGACCAGTTATATTATTTATTCAAAATGTGGTCTATTCATGCATTATCTCTATATTCATACACACAGGGTACACCTCTTTGTACACCCAATACTAATTTATAGGACTTCAAAACATTGCTCCCAGAATTGCTGGAAGAAATATTCATGTCACCTGATCTACATATACATTCTATGACTGTAATATTCTGGACAAAAAATGCAAAGGTCACACTTGTGATTTTACCAAAGCCTAAAGGGAAAGTGAACATGGATTACTAAAAGCATCCAAGGCCAGGTTGTCTAATGCTCTCAAATGTCAATCCTACTGGTGACTGCATGTTTGTTTCTTCTTAAGATTATATATTCAAACTCAACCCTGTTCAAAATGTCGAATCCTATCACTCACTTTATACTTTGTCTAATTTTGTAATATCTCTATTATTAACTGCTTTCCCACATATTTTTCAAAGTTCATCATTGTGACTGAATCTTCATATGTGCTGACATTTACATTCACTCTCTAACTGAAACCCTATTTTTAAAGAAGTTTCGGTCCAAATTCTAAACTCACTCTACTTCCTAACCTACCGACTATCTTTGTAATCCTACCAACTATCCCTTTTTGACTGGATGTTCTCTTCCTCATTCAATCATCCAATTTACAAGGTCCTATGCCATTGTATATGGATTAATCTGAGACATCTGTGCAGAACGTAATTCAACACTATGTATCCCAATCAAGGGCCCAATGCGCTTCTGGGCTTCAAATTCTAGATTTCTGTTTTCATACATATATTTCACCTATATAATCTTATAAATATCGCAGGTTCCCAATACCATTATTCATCCAGCAGAATGAGTCATAACACAAATCGAACATGTTATTAACCCTAACCATACACTCTTCCCTCAATCTAACTTTACAGAAGAGCAGGGACAGAGTTGGTCTTACAATACAGGAATGTAGGGGATCTTCCATTTGCTGAGAATCTTAAAGGTCCATGCAGAAATGATCCCTGGAGAAGATGTAGGCAGCAATGAAGGACCTGAAAGATTAAAAGTAATCTTCCATGGCAAACAACCTGGTCAGGATGAAGGGTTGTGTCAGAATCAGCCTCTCTCTTCTTAATGTAGAGAAGATGGACCAAACCAGGCCTTTGTGGAGAGCTGTTCCCGGGTGCCTATGGGTGATATACAATTCTAACTTGTGAAAGTGTCACGGGAAATAGGGGCAGCATCCATCTCATGGGACCCTTGGAAGCAACTGTGAGGACAAAGTGGTTTCCAAGGCAGTGACCTCATTCAGTTCCTGAAGGAAGTGACCTCAACTAACTTCCTTGGTGATGGAACTCTCTGAACTTGGGATACAGGAAGCCAGGCACCCAGAGCCAGTCCAAGTCCAACTCCCAGTGGTCAAACTTGTTTGGAATTTCCATGGACAGAGACAGTCTTTCTTGGTACCTACTGATGTGAGGATGGCCAAATGCCAAGAAGGTCTGAAGAGGGGCTTTTTCTGAGAAAGAAGGTAGTGGCTCACCACTGGCTCCTGACAGCTTCATAGAGTTGAACACAGAGACCAGATCTGAGACAGGACAGCCCATTATGGGGGAATATATTAAGGCCCACCAGTCAAAGGACACTCCGTATTTTCACAGACCTACTTGGGGGTCTGTGTGGGTTTTTGGTTTGTCTCATATTCTGAGTATAGGTAGGAAAGTTGTTTGGTTTGGTTTGGTGTGAATTGTTTCTAGTAAGTCTTTTGACAAGGCGAGTGTTTCTATGTCTGTGTATCCCACTGTGTCCGTGGTTGTAGACATTAGACAAGAGAGCTCATCAATACATATGCCCTGTCTAGTAGAAATCTTTCCAGGATTTATCCTGCTGTATTTATGAATGATCTGCGGCTTGCCTTATGGATGGGCCACTCCTAATATCTACATAAGTTGCTGTTTTCTTTCTGAATTCTGGACAATCTCGAGAATAGGCTCATGGTTTTGTGTCCAAGATATGTACCACCTCCAAGCTCTGTGACACGGCTATGTACTGGATAGCTGAAGGGAATGGTGAGCATCTCAAAAAACTCAGATATCAGTGTGACCAGGAAAGTCTCAGTAGAGAAACTCTGCTTTGGGCCTTTTGCTTACCTATTGTACTGTTGCCCTGAATGTCAGGAAGGTCTTTGCTTCAGGCACCCCTTTGAAAAGACTGAAGAGTTTTCAAATGGAAATGTATGGGCATCAGCTGTGGCTCTTTGCTTAATTGCTTTAGAAAGGGATGTGTCTGAATCAGCTTCTTGGCCCTGTGTGAGGTTGTGGCTTAGATTCTCAGCACCTGATGGATCTAAAAAAATCCCATGTGTGCATCTAAAACCAAAATAGCCAAAAGAGCAGTCATTGTGGATTAAGTCTCTTGCCTTGCTCTGTAAGGTTCCTGACCTCCATCTTTGAGGATAGGGATCTTTTGGGTCAAATGAGTTCTTCAAATCACTGCAGAGGTTAGGCCATAGGTTCTTGGGTTTTCTCATGACTCCAATTAACAAAAAGAATCTAAACCCCTCAGTCATTAGGCCACAAAATGGAGAATCAGAGCCATATTAACGCCAGGCCTCTTTGATCACACCTGGTTCACATGTAGAGTGTACCTGCCACACTGACTTTAGGCAAATGGGGGCAAAGGACCTTATTTTGGATACTGTCTTTGTCTGTGACCCTCATGGAAACCTACAGCCTGAGATTATGATGAGTGTCTATATGAAAGAAGATGAGGGCCATGTGGAAGTGTTTTGGTTTTTATTGTGGTCATTTTTGTGGCCGTTGGAAGAGATGACTGGGTCCACCTGGGCTTGAACACTGCTGTGATTCCCCTTAGAGACTGAGTTCTGGAACTAACCTCAAAGAAGTATTGCCATGTATTGTGTTGGGATTTTAGGAGGCCAGGCATGAGAGTCGCCCTTGGAAACTGAGGTCTAGGCCCAGGGTAGCTTTTCACAGAGCACTGGGAATCTCAGGAAGGATAGCAAACGATTTTATTCTTAAAGAATTGGCAGCCATAGTTGCAAGTCAAAACACACATGGACCACACATTGTAGACCTCAAATGCCTGGCTTAAT
Source organism: Callospermophilus lateralis (assembly GCF_048772815.1). Classification (NCBI taxonomy): domain Eukaryota; kingdom Metazoa; phylum Chordata; class Mammalia; order Rodentia; family Sciuridae; genus Callospermophilus; species Callospermophilus lateralis. Next base: position 440,031 of record NW_027512534.1, on the reverse strand, counting down.
GTGACCTTTTAGCCTGTCTTTGGGAAGCCTTGCCTGTTAGAATTCTCCTGAGCTTTCATTGAAGTGAGCTTCCTCTCCATTTAATGGTTCCTGAATGAATTGAATCCCACAGTGCCTCAAACTTCATCCTTGAAAAATGGATAGATTAATACCATTGAATTTTTGAAATTCCCATCACCAGGTGTCACTGGAGAACCTTTGGATGTCCTATAGATAATCATGAGTGAACCAGACAGTGCCTTGATTGACTGGGTTTCATGAAAATGGTGTAGAACAGAGATCCCAGTAATTTGGAGCCTGCTGAGTAGTCAGCCTAGAACAGTGGTGTGCAGGTGTTTGTTAAAACATCTGTGGTATGGTGATGTGGATCTGCCATTGGCTTCCAAATGGTTTGTGACTGACATGGTGCAGCCCCCATACCCTTGGATGTAAAGGCATCTTGTTATATGGAGAGGTTTCAGGGCAATGTTTAGAATCAGACTGCTATAGTCAAGGGGGCAATCTATGTGGGATAGAAGCCTGGTTGGTGCACTCTCCTGCAGATTCTTAACCACCACACGTGACAGAACTACCTCCAGCACTCTGTTCCAGTTGACCTCCTCGTATTTCGTGAAGCAAATACCAAACTCCCAGTGCAGCTGCAAGAAACACCACAAAAATTAGAGAAAGACCAAATGGCTTCACAGTCCACACTGGGAGACAATTAGCCCCCAAATGGCAACAGTTTACCTACAAAGAGAGAATTCAGCCCTGCTGCCTCATGTTCATTGGAAAAAAAGAAACCATGTGCTCTAGGTCACATAGATGCAAACACAGCTTTGATGTTCTCACTACAAAGGAAGCAAAAGCTCCTAACAACAACATATTTTTCAAGTGCCCAACCTCAGAGGCAGTTTCTCAAGAAGTGTTTAGGCCAACAAAGCTCCATGTTTGTGGAGTTTTCACCATGTACCTTACTTTTGGATACACCTCTACCATCTCCAAGGTTGTTAACTCCTGAGCATTTTCCATTCCAGATGTGTATTCAGAGATTTTCTAACTCTTCTCCTGTTATTGTGTCTTACTTGGGGTGAAGGTAATGTCAAGGCATTGTTCTGAATGAGAGTGGGAAGACTTTTGGGTAGCACATATTTGCATACACATTGGATTCATTTTCCAATTTTCCATTCGAAATACTGAATCCCTGACTGTCAGAGGTAGAAGGAATTCTCCTTCAAATAATAGCCAGACACTTACAAGAAACAGCCACCAGGAGACATCCTGTCTGGGAGACATCCTGTAGCCATCTGTCTCCCTGAGACATCCTGCGGCCATCTGTCTTCCTGAAACTTTCTGAGGTTATCTCACCTTGTGAAGACATCTAGAAATAAGAGAGATTTCCCACATCCAGCATATAAATACCCCTGGGTTAACAATAAAAATTTGCAGCTTGATCAGAACTCCTGTCTTGCTGTCATCTCTCGTGTCTCTTGTCCCTTCATTCCTCCCTATCTAGGTTCGCTGCCCACGTTGATGTGTCCTGCCGGCCGGGACATCTGGTGCCCAACGACTGGGTCTCGAGCCTTTGACTGAGGGGGACCCCGACCTCCTGGAAGACTTTGTCAAGCGGAGCTCGCGATCACAGCAGAAGACACCACCGAGAAACAGATCCAGGAGGAGGTTGGGGATGACGCACGGTGAGTGACCCACCATGGGACAAGCAGTTTCGTCACATGAGTTGTTTTTGTCAGCCCTCAAGGAGTCCTTCAAGACCTGGGGGCGCGTGTTAAGAAAAAAGACTTAAATTTTTTCTTTTCACACAAAGGAGAACTGTGTCCATGGTTTCCCCTTGAAAGGATCATTGATGATAAAAAATGGCTTAGAGTAGGAGACTGTATAAAAGATTATTATGAATCCTTTGCCCAGAAAATGTGCCTGTTCCCACCTTTTCTTACTGGAACTTAATTAATGAAATTCTTAAAAGTTCACCCTTTGACAATGGTACCTTAAAACTTGTCAGGATTGGGGAAGAGACTATGCAACTACCTCTCATTCCCCCTCGGCATGCCCCTCAGTTAGTATAGACATAGACCCTTCTCAGGCTCCCCAGGACCGTGGAACCCTTCCTGATCCCCCTAAAAATACCACCCTAATGAATAAGGCTCCAATAATTACCAACTGCCTTTATCCAGTTTTAAATCCCGGAGACACATTGACCCCTGTGGAGGAGGCTACCTGGGAGAAGGAAGCAGCTCGCTACAATTCAGAAGACCCTCCACCTCTCAGGACCCTGCCACAGCCTATAGGACTTACACATCCACCTCCCTCCTATATCCCTACTGCCTTTTGTGCTCTGACCCTTCAGGGTAAAAATGCCCCCCCCCAGATATTTTTTCCCACTTCCCTTGCCTAACCTGGCTCCCTTGAAAGCATCCTTACAATATAGAAGGGAACAGATCCAACCTTTAAAAGAATTAAGATCGCTTCAATCTGAGCTATGTTCATTAGCCTTAGGTACGGAGTCAGTGCAACTGTCCCACAGCGGTCTAATACAAACGTGAAGCCACTCCATCGGCCTGTGCTCGCATTCCCAGTCACCACCAGTCAGATAGATAAGCCTGCCCAGGCTGAGGTCAAAGACCTAGATGAGTATCAAGAGGAGGAAGCGAGGAAGTGAATCAAGGAGATCAAGACTCAGAGGATGAGAAGTTCACCCCTAGGCAGGAAGGAACCCAGAGTCTACAAAAAATTAAGCCTGCATTTTCTTGAAAAACTTAAAAAGGCTTGTGCTCACTATGGCCCCACTGCGTGCTACATGTTGCCTTTATTAGAAATCCACAGCACACAATGGCTTACTCCCAATTATTGGAAATTTTTAGACCAAGCTACCCTCAGTGCCAGAGACTTCCTGTTATGGAATGCAGATTTCAAAGAGCACTGTCAGGAAACTGCTCAAAAAATATTAACTAAGGCCTCCTCTAAATCCTGGACTTACGTTAAGCTAGTGGGCAATGAGCCTTTTGACACTAAAACTAAACAGGCACATTTCCCTGCTGGACTTTTGACGCAGATTCAGATGGCTTCCTTATATGCTTGGAGACACCTCCCTCAAAAGGCCTTGGCTACCACTTCCCTGGCAAAAATTTGACAAGGGCACGGAGAGCCTTATAGCTACTTTGTTCCCTGGCTTAACCTAGCTGCAGAATGCTTGCTTGCACCAAGCCAAAGCGAAAGCACCTTTGTAAAACATCTTGCCTTTGAAAACTTCAACCCGGCATGTCAGGATGTTTTTTGACCACATAAGGATAAAGGGAAACTTTCTGACTTTATTAGACTCTGTGCAGGGGTGGGTGCAGCCCATGCCATGGATCTTGTCCTAGGTGCCGCTTTTACCAAGAACTTTCACAATCCTGGCTCAAATACTTGCTTTACTTGTAAACAACCTGGCCATTTTGCACTCAAGTGTCTGACAGGCAAACAAAGCCTAGGAATAGTGTCTCCTCAAACTGGGGCTAAACCGCCCCAAGCTACCCTTTGCCCTAGATGTGGTAAAGGTCATCACTGGGGCAGTGAGTGTAGATCTAAGACAAATGCCCTCAGACAGCCTATTTCTTTCCTCTTCTTGGGAAACTCCCTGGGGGGCCAGCCCCTGGCCATGACATCTCCCAGGACAAACCCAGGGGCAATAAAATTTGTTCCCTCCCAAACTCCCAACCTACCTCAAAATCCTTCTCCAAAATTGCCTCCCTCAAACTAGCCACCACTGGCAGTGCAGGATTGGACTTCTGTGCCACCACCGATACTATATTAGACTCAATGCAAGGGCCCCAGTTAATACCCACTGGAATTATGGGTCCCCCTCCATCTCATATGTGTGCCTTTATTCTTGGAAGAGCCTCTACTATCTTACAAGGTGTTCATTTCTTCCCTAGCATTAATTATTATGATTTCACTGGAGAAATAAAAATACTGGCCACAGCTATTAATGGAGTTGTGGCCATAGCAGCAGGAACAAGACTTGCAAATTAATACTCCTTCCCTTTTATCCAGCAGGCACTTCCACCGCCCAAACCTACCGAGGGGGACTGAATCCTTGGGCTCCTCTGATGTATATTGGGTTCAACCCATTTCTCACAATAGACCCACCATATCCTTACTTATTGAAGGAAAAGAATTCCAAGGAATTCTAGGTACTGGAGCTGTTGCCACAATTATTTCTCCAAAATACTGGCCATCAGCTTGGCCCCTCACCCCATCCTTGACTGACCTTAAAGGGATAGGACAGTCAAAAAATCCTCTGGTCAGCTCTAGGGCTCTTCGCTGGACTGATAAAGAGGGTAATAAAGGAATGGTGACTACTTTCGTTGTTCCTGACCTCCCTGTTAACCTATGGGGCCGAGATATTTTGAGTCAAATGGAAGTTATTCTTCCCAGTCCCAATTCCATAGTGACTCATCAAATGCTTCATATCAATTCTGCCCATGGTACAGGCCTTGGGAGACTGAGACAAGGACTGGTTGAGCCTATACAACCCATACAAAAAACAAATACATAGGGACTTGGGTATTCGGATTTTTAGTGTCGGTCCCTGGCTCTCCTGTACCCCATGGAGATAAACTTATTTGGGAGACTCAGACTCTTGTGTGGGTGGATCAGTGGCCCCTTACCCAAGAAAATTTGGAGGCTGCCTCCATGTTAATACAGGAAGAGCTGGCAGCCGGCCATGTAGAGCCCTCAACCTCACCATCAAATACTCCTATTTTTGTTATCAAGTAAAAATTAGGCAAGTGGTGCCTTTTACAATATTTGTGTGCCATTAATAAAGTTATGCACCCGATGGGAGCACTACAGCCAGGCATTCACACACCAGTGGCTATTTCCAAAAACTATTGTAAAATGGTTATTGACTTAAAAGATTGTTTTTTTACCATTCCTTTACATCCTGAGGATAGACCCTATTTTGCCTTTAGTCTCCCTTGCATTAATTTTCAGGGCCCTATGCAGAGATTTCAGTGGAAGGTTCTTCCCCAAGGTATGGCCAACAGCCCTAGTCTTTGCCAAAAATACGTTGCTCAAGCAGTACACCTTGTGAGAGAGTGATGGCCACAAATTTATATTTTACATTATATGGATGATTTGTTAATTGCTGCACCTAATACACATGACCATAATAATTGTTACTTGGACCTTTACAAAATCCTCACTAGCTTGGGACTACAGATAGCTCCTGATAAGGTTCAAACACAGAACCGTTATAGCTATTTGGGCCTTAAACTTCAAGATAATCAGATCCAAATTCCTAAGATACAACTACGGTTGGACCATCTTCACATCCTTAATGATTTTCAAAAATTACTGGGGGATATTCAATGGCTATGAATATATTTAAAATTACCCACTTGTGTACATTTGCCCCTTAATGATATTTTGAGAGGTGATTCCCACCCCTCCTCCCCTCAAAAGCTTACTCCTGAGGCATGGCAGGCATTAAATCAAGTCACAGAAGCCATTGCCCAAAAGTTTGTTACACAAAATTCTTATTACCTTCCTCTGGTTCTGGTTATTTTACATACTCCTCATACACCCACAGGAATATTTCGGCAGTGAAATACAAATTTTAAAAATAAAGGCTACTCCTTGCTTTGTGTCCATTTACCCACCACATCCTCCAAGGTTATTACTGTTTATCTTGCTCAGGTAGCTTCTATTATTTTTAAAGGTCGTTTGCTAACTCGACAACATTTTGTCAAAGACCCTGATAATATTTTAATTCCATTTACTAAGGACCAAAACCAATATTTACTACAGACAGAGGATGAATGGGGTATTGTCCTATCAGGCTTTTTGGGAACAATTGATAATCACCTCCCCAAAGACCCCCTTTTACATTTTGTCCAGTTACATCCATTTATTTTTCCCAAAATTACTCAAAAGGCTCCCATTCCTCAATTCCTTACTGTCTTTACAGACGGTTCCAGTAATGGCCGAGCAGTCTTTGTTGTCAATAACCAGCCTACCACCTTTGATGCTGTCTATCATTCAGCACAGTTTGTGGAATTGTTTGCCATAACACAAGTTTTTAAAACATTTTTTTGATAATCCTGTTAATATTTATACGTACAGTGCCTGCATTGCTCATTCTGTGCCCCTGCTGGAGATTTCACCCACCATTAAGCCTTCTTCCAATGTGGGCTTTCTGTTTCACCAGCTTCAGCAGCTAATTCAGGCCAGACAACACCCATTTTTCTTAGGACACATCAGGGAACACTCTGATCTTCCGAGCCCTCTAATACAAGGTAATGCCCAAGCTGATGCAGCAACTCGTTTCATCTTTCCAATTTTTGATGGCTCCATTCAAAAGGCCACGGAGTTACACAATCTTCACCATATAAATTCACAGAGCCTTCGATAACTATGTAAAATCACCAGGCAACAGGCACAAGAAATAGTAAAAGCATGCCCTGGTTGCCCTGTCTTCCTCCCCATTCAACACTTGGGAGTTAACCCCAGAGGATTACTGTCCAATCAGTTTTGGCAAATGGATGTTACTCATTTTTCTGAATTTGGAAAAACCAAATATATACACGTTTCTATAGATACCTTCAGCGGCTTTATTTCTGCATCACCACATTCTGGAGAGGCTATCAAAGAATTCCTTTCTTATCTTGTTTCAGCCTTTTCCGTAATGGGTAAAAAAATACATATTAAAAAATATAATTGTCCTGCATATACCAGTGCCGAGTTTAAACAGTTTTGTGGTACCTTGCACCTTACCTTAAAGACTTGGCTAACCCGCTTGAAGTCTTCTGCACTTGTATTTACCACTCCCAGGCATCGCCTTAATTGCATTATTTGCCCTTATTTTTCTTTCTCAAGACAATGAAGGCCATTCAGCCGCAGACTGACACTGGCATCTCTCGTCCAATTCTGTTCGCCCACCTGTTATGTGGCGCAATCCCCTTACAAATAAATGGAAAGGCCCAGATTGTGTCCTCCTCTGGGGACGAGGCTCAGCTTGTGTTTTGGACCAAGAGCAAGCAGGCCCTTGATGGTTACCAGAACGCCTGGTTAAACAGGATAATGACTTACATCAACATAGGGACGGAGGTCCTCCCCTTGAGGACAAATTTTCCTCTTTTTAGGATGCAGCCAACAATCTGTGTGAGCATCCTGCTTAAGGCACTTCTGCTGAACAGGTTTGTACATGGAGGCCTTGGTCCTCCACCTTCCAACATCATGGAGTACCTTTTTGGCCCTCCCTGTGAATGCAAGGGAGGATCTTGGACTCAGGCTCCCACTAGTTGGACCCAGACTGCTGACTGCATGACTAAGGTGGCTTACCTCCGTGCTGAGTTTGACCATAAGCTCGGAGGAGTTCATCAGCCTAAATGGGTATGTGTTATCAAGCCAAAGATTTTTCCCCCTAGTACAAGTAAAGCTCTCCAAAATTGTTCTGAAACTTGAACGCATACCCAAGAGATGCATGTCTCTTCTTATGCGTCGGCCTCAATTTGTGTTAACAAGCAGGGAGAACAATTATTTGAAGCCTCCATAACTAAAACTCATGCACCAGGGGGGACCACTATTCATTATACCCTCTTTCTTTTTGCCCGGGGAGGAGATGGCAAATACACCAAGCTACAGTCACCTGGGTGCCAAGGCCCTGTCGGTAAACCCACCTGCTGCCCCATTAAGGCACCTACAGGGGTCTCTGATTGTGGAGGATTCACTGATGCTGTCAAGCATCCTCAGATAATCAAACTTTTGAAACCCCAAATCCCTGAGCTCACATATCATCCCTTAATATAGCCTAAATCCCAGCTCCCAGGTTTAGATACCAATACATTAGATACTTTGGAAACTACCTTCTCCTTCCTTAATAATTCCAAGCCCACCCTTGCTGGTGATTGCTGGCTCTCCATGACAACAGGGGCAATCATGCCTATTGCAGTTCTATTAATTCTATCATAGACGATGATAATACATGCCAACCCAGATTTCCTTTTAAAGTACAGCCTATAGGCACTTTTACAATATGTCTTTTAGGCGTGATGCAGAATAATACGTATGATACTGATGTTGGAGTTACTTCCTTTGGAAATTGCTCAACAGTACAAAACTATTCCTCACCCACCCCATCTTTGTCCCCCCAATGGCACAGTTTTTATGTGTGGAGGAAACTCGGCCTTCCCCAGGCTTCCAGCAAATTGGACTGTTGGCTGTGTTCTTGCCTTATTACTCCCTCATAAAACTATTGTCCTAGGAGACGAAACTCTATGCATTCCTAGTCTAGAAACCTTAGTGAAAAGACACAGGCGGGCAATACAGGCCTTACAACTCCTTGCCAGCCTTCGAATAACAGCTGCTGTGGGCACAGGTACAGCTGGCTTAGTCAGGCAATACACTCTTACCTCGCCTGTCTCAACAACTTATAAATGATGTATAAACTCTATCAGGAACCATTAAAGATTTGCAGAACCTAGTAGACTCCCTGGCGGAAGTGTTTCTTCAAAATAGACGAGGCTTAGATTTGCTGACAGCTAACCAGGGAGGTATTTGCTTGGCCTTAGGGGAACGATACTGCTTTTATGCCAATAAATCAGGCATAGTACGCTCTAAAATTAAGCAGCTTCAAGAAGATCTAGAAAAGAGATGAAGGGAACTTTTTGAAAATCCCCTCTGGACAGGGTTTAATGGATTTCTACCCTACCTTGTACCCCTATTAGGCCCTTTGTTGGGTTTACTTTTAATGGTGTCCATAGGCCCCTGCATTATAAACAGGCTGGTACACTTTATTAAAGAACAGATTAATATTTTGGCCTCTAAGCCCATACAGGTCCACTATCATCATCTGGAGATGGAAGACCATGCTGCCAACATTTAAAATGATGTTCTACTCTTCTCACAGGCTTATTTCTTAAGTTTAAATCCCCACAGATCTCTTTTTCTTACATAAAACTATAAGTAACAGCTCTGACCAACCATCTTCTGCCATTGCCATAAGGATTCGTCCTCCATGGGCCCCTCCGTTTGGGGGAGGATGCACCCATGGAGTGAGGATGTTAGGCCCTAATAACGGAGGGTGCAGGATGGACTGCAGTAGGATGGATCCACGGATCCCAAAACATAAGACCTCTTAGTGACACGGTCTGGTGCATGGCAGTCGGCATGCTTCCCCCTCAAAGCCGTCTCCTCCAAAAACATGCCAAGGCCACCAAGAAATCTTCTAGTAAACATGCTCTCTCAGATCAGGAGATATTCTAAGGCCTCCTTGAGAAACAGAGTCTCTATCACCCCCTAAAACATTGGCCAGTAAGGAATGGTCATGTATTTTATATAAAAAAGGGGAGAGGTCAGGGGCTAGAAGGAAGTTCTCCTTCAAAGAATAGCCTTACACTGATAAGAAGCAGCCCCCTGGGAGATATCCTGCCTGGGAGACATCCCGCAGCCATCTATCTCCCTGAGACATCCTGCGGCCATCTGTCTTCCTGAAACATCCTGAGGTTATCTCACTTTCTGAAGACATCCAGCAACTGCCGATAAGAGAGCTTTTCCATCTGCAGCATATGAATTCGAATGTGAGAACAATAAAAGTTTGCAGCATGATCAGAACTCTTATCTTGCTGTCATCTGTCTTGTCTCTTGACCCTCGATTCCTCCCCAACTAGGTTCGTTACCCACGTTGATGTGTCCGGCCGACCGGGACAACTGACACTAACCCATACCCTACTAGACTCTGACTACTAATCCTAATATGATGGAGAAAAATAACCCAAACAGAATAGAAATACAAGCAGTTCGGAGGAGGCATGGTGTATAGTTGGACTTGCCTTTTGCATGATATAGGGTAGTTGTAATAAATCTAGTTAATTTTTAATTGAAATAGTTCTCTATGTGTTTTTAAAGTTAACAAACATGTGAATTCCTGTCTCCATTTCTCTGTAGCCTATTCAGCACATGTATTTTTATCTGCACATATCGAATCCTACTTGGAATCACACGTACATTCTTGTGAGGAGGCTGACTTGGCAGATACAAATTATGAGAAGAGATCACTCTTCATAAACGCTGTTGAAACTGAAAATTCAACCTTGGGTGAGCTTCCTAGTAGATCAACATTATACATAAATCCATGTTCAGTAAAATAAATATTTTTGCATCTATGGATGATATATATTTCATGTTGAATTTCGTTTGGCATATATATTGCTACATTTTTTTGTCTGTGTGTGTGTTTTGTATATATATATATATATATATATATATATATATATATATATATATATATATACACACACACACTCTCCAGATTTTTCAAAATATGAAATATATGTGTCCCTAAATTCATTCCCTAAATACATTCATGTTTATGTATGTGAATTTATAATCAACTTTTCACAAGATTATTCTCAGAAATATACATCCACCTGAAATACTTATTTGTTTCCTAGTACTGAAAAGTAACTTAAGTGAATGGTGCATACAATCCTAATATTTCTACAGTGACTGACACAGTTTAACATCAATGCAAGTAGATTTCTATTGGACATGATGTGTATTTGAAGTTCATTTTATTCAACACTGGTATATTAAATTTTCTTCAGTATATTCACATCATAGGATATATATTTCATCCACAAGTTCACAAATTTATGGCCATTTGATTCACTTTCAATCATTTCCGGCTTCAGAACACATGTATTCCTCCTGGGTTCCTGAATGGTCTTTTCATGACAGGTCTTTTCAAACACATTCATTTCGATTTCCATAATCATTTTGAAGCAAAACTCACACATTCTTCATGATATACCATAACTCTAATATTACCATTACATGTGTAACTGGATGGAATGAATGATTGTATATCAATATAAGATTCCCTGTATATTTTCTGATATCAATTCAATCCATTATTTAAAGTTTGAACCACTTATATTATTTATTCACAGTATGGCCTATTCATGCATTATCTCTCTATTTATAGACACAGGGTACATCTATTTGCATCCCCAATACTAATTTATTCATCTTCAAAATGTAGCTCCCAGAAATGTTGGAAGAAATACTCATGTCACCTGTTCTACATATACATTTTATCACAGTAATATTCTGGACACAAAAACAAAATGTCACACTTATGATTGTACCAAAGCCTAAATTGAAGTGAGCATGCATTACTAAAAAATCCATGTCCAGGTTGCCTAATGCTCTCAAATGTCAATCTTATTGGTGACTACATATTTGTTTCTTCCTAAGATTATATATTCAAACTCAACCATGTTGAAAATGTCTAATCCTATCACTCACTTTATACTTTGCCTGATTTCCTACTGTCTCTATTGATATCTTCTTCCCTACATAGTATCACTGATCATTATTATGACTGACTCTTCACATGTGCTGACATTTACTTTCACTCTCTACCCGAAAGCCTATTGCTAAAGAACTTTTGTTCCCACTCCTATACTCACTCTTCTTACTAAACCTACGGACTTATGTCCTAATCCTACTGACTATCCATTTTTGACTGGATGTTCTCTTCGACATTCAATTATCCAAGGTACAAGGTCCTATGCCATTGATATTGATTCATCTGAGACAACTGTGCAGAATATAATTCAAAGCGAAGTATCCCACTCAAGGGCCTAATGCCTTTCTGGGCTTCAAATCTTACCTAGATTTCTGTTTTCAAACTTATATTTCACCTGTATATTCTTGTAAATATCGCAGGTGTCCAATACCATTAATCAACTCGTAGAATGAATCCTAACCCAAATAGAACCTGTTATTAACCCTAACCATACACTGTTCCCTCAATCTCACTTTACAGAAGAGCAGGTACAGAGTTCGTCTTACAATACAGGAATGTAGGGGTTCTTCCACCTGCTGAGAACCTCAAAGGTCCATGCAGAAATGATCCCTGGATAAGATGTAGGCAGCTATTGAGGAACTAAGAAAGCAAAAGTCATCTTCCATGGCAATAACCCTGGTCAGATTGAAGGGATGTGTCTGAATCAGCCTCTCTCTTCTTAATGTAAAGATGGACCAAACCAGGCCTGTGTGGAGAGCTGTTCCTGGGTGCCTATGGTTGATATACCATTCTAACTTGTGACAGTGTCACAGGAAGTAGGGGCAGGCTCCATCTCATGGGACTCTTGGAAGCAACTGTTAGGACAAAGTGATTGTCACGGCAGTGACCTCATTCAGTTGCTGAAGGAATTGACCTACCTAACTTCCTTGTTGTTGGAACTCTCTGAACATGGTATCCAGGAACCCAGAGACCCAGAGGCAGTCCCAGTCCCAGTCCCAGTGAACTCAATTGTTTGGATTTACCAAGGACAGGGTCAGCTTTTCTTGGTACCTACTGATGTGAGGATGGCAAAATGACAGGAGAGCTATGAAGAGGGTCGTTTCCTGGGAAAGCAGGTAGTTGCTCACCACTGGCTCATGGCAACTTCACAGAGTTGGAAAAGGAGACAAGATCTGAGACTGTAGAGGCAATTTCGAGGGAACATAGTATTGCTCACCAGTTAGAAGACACTCCATAGAGTCACAGACCTACTTGGGGGAAGGAGGTACCTTTTTGAGTGTGGGTGTGAGTATGTGGTTTTCACATTTTCTGAGAATAGGTAGAAAAGTCGGTTTGTTTGGTTTGGGGTGGACTGTTTCTTGTTTGTCATTTGACAAGGTGAGTGTTTCTATGTCTGTGTATTTTACTGTGTCAGTGGTTGTAGACAATAGTAAAGAGAATGCATCAATGGATGTGTTGTGTCTAGTAGAAAGCTCCCAGCATTCATCCTGCCCAATTTATGAATAGAGAGTGGCTAGCCTTATTGATGTGCAATACCTATTATCTTCCAAAGTTCCAGTTTTCTTCCTGAATTCAGTCATCTATCCAGAATAGGCTCATGGTTTTGTGTCCAAGGTATGTACCACCTCCAAGCTCTGTGAAATGGCCATGTACTGAATAGCTGAAGAGAATGAGAGCATCTCAGAAAACTCAGATATCCGTGTGAATAGGAAAGTCTCATTGGAGAAACCCTGCTTTGGGCATTTTGCTTACCTATTTTTCTGTTGCCCTGAATGTCAGGAAGGTCTTTGCCTCAGGTCACACTTTGTGAAGCCTGAAGAAAATAGTTTTCAAATGGAAATGAATGGGCATCACCTGTGGCTCTTTGCTTAATTGCTTTTAAAATGGATGTGTCTGAATCAGCATCTTGGCCCTGTGTGAGGTTGTCGCTTAGATTCTCAACACCAGATGGATCTAAAGAAAGATGCCATGTGTACATCCAAAACCAAAATGGCAAAAAAATCAGTAATTGTGGATGAAGCTTCTTGCCTATCTCTCTTAGTTTCCGGACATCCATCAAGTGAAAATAGGGATCCCTTGGGTCAAATTAGTACATCAAAGCCCTGTAGTGGTGCTTGGGTTTCCTCATGACTCCAAATCACATGAAGAATCTATACCAGACTGTCAGTAGGCCTCAAATTGGAGAAGCAGAGCAGTATTAAGAGCAGGCCTATTTGATCACTCCTGGTTCACAGGAAAGTTGTCCCGGCCACAAAGACTTTAGGCAAATGAGGGGAAAAGGAGCTTATTTTGGACCCTGTTTTTAGATGTGCCCCTCATGGAAACCTCCAGCCAGAGGTTATGATGAGTGTCTATATGGAAGAATATGAGGGCTATGTGGAAGTGTTTTGGTTTTAATTGTGGTCATTTGTGTGGCGATTGGAAAAGATGACTGGGTCCACCGGGGTTTAAACTCTGGTGTGATTACCCTTTGAGACTGCGTTGTGGAACTGACCTCAAAAAAGTATTGCCATTATTTGTGTTGGCATTTTTGGAGGCCACGCATGAGAGTCGCCCTTGAAAACTGAGATGTAGACCAAGGGTGGCTTTCCACAGAACACAGGGAATCTCAGCCATGATATCATATGATTTTATTTTGAAAGCCTTGGCATCCATAGTTGAGAGTCAAAACACACAAGGACCTCTCATTGTAGACCTCTATGGGCCTGGCTTCATGTAACCTTTTGCCCACTCTGTGGGAAGCCTTGCCTGTGAGATTTCTCCAGAGTTTTCATTGAAATGATCTTCCTCAACGTTTAATGGTTCCTGAATGAATTGAAACCCACAGTGCCTCCGACTTCATCCTTGAAGAAAGCATAGATAAATATCATGAAATTTTTGAAATTCCCATGACCAGGTGGCACTGGAAAATCTTGGATGTCCTGTTGCTATTTTAAGTGTACCAGACAGTGCCTTAATTGACTGGGTTTTATGATAATGGTGTAGAACAGAGATGTCAGTAAGTTGGAGCCTCCTGATTAGTGGTCATAGAGCAGTGTTGTGCAGGTGTGTGATAAAACATCTGTGGTGGGGCCATGTGGATCTGCCATTTACTTCCAAATGGGTTGTGACTGACATGGTGCAGCCAGCAGAACCTTCTATGTAAAGGCATCTTGTTATATGGAGAAATTTCAGGGCAATGTTCAGAATCAGGTTGCTATGGTCAAGGGGGCAGGCTCTGTGGGATAGAAGCCTGGTTGGTGCATTCTCCTGCAGACTCTGACCCACCACACGTGACAGAACTCCCTCCAGCACTGGGTCCCAGTTGAACTCCTTGTATTTCGTGAAGCAAATACCAAAATCCCAGTGCAGCAGCAAGAAACAGCAATAAATGTGGAGGATGACCAAATGTCTTCACAGTCCACATGAGGAGACACTTAGCACCCAGTGGCCACAGTTTACCTACAAAGAGAGAATTCAGCACTGCTGCCTCATGTTCATTGGAATATAAGAAACCATGTCCTCCAGGTCACATAGATGCAGACCCAGCTTTGATGGTCCCACTAGAAAGGATGCTAAAGCTCCTTAAAACAACATATATTTCAAGTGCCCAATCTCAAGGGAAGTGTCTCAAGAAGTCTTTAGGCCAGCAGAGCTGCAAGTTTTTGGAGTGTTTACCTGTTAGATCAGGACACAAGAAAAGACCACTGACTCCAATAGAAATCAAATTAAATTAAACTTATTATTTCCACTGGCCATGCTGCCTCTCCCTCCGAAAACGGCGGGAACAAGACAGCAACCCCAGCTTTCCTACAGCACAGCTTTATAGCCCAGAAAGTTACACAAAATGGGGGTTAGAGATAACAGAACTCTGACAAGCATCACACTAATGGTAGTTTACATTTTTTTTTTTTTTGCTGTAAAATGGAGCCTCAGAGAGGGTTGCTGTCTGGCCAGGGAAGGCAAATATTTATGATATGTCACTAAAGTTTCAAAAAGGGTTGCTATCAGGTCAGAGAGCAAGACATGGGTCAGTTCAAGTCACTGGCAGGCATTCCAAACAGGTTCAGAATTTTCAGTAATTTATGGTAAAGCCAAAATTATCTTTTCATGCTTTCTGGCAAGATGGCTCCCAATTTTAATAAAAGATCAGGTTGGGTCTATCATTTTCCCCTTTTCTCTGTGTCCCTTTCAAATCTTTGATAGATTGGGGGAAGAGCACTGAGGAAATTTTAATCCCTCAGGTAAAAGTCTCCAAATTTTTAGAACTCACCCAAAACCAGTCTCCCTGATTTTACCTGACTTAATTAATTACTTGTATTGATAGTCTATTTATATTTGGCTCCATTGTTGTAATAAGAGAGGCGTCACCCATTTTGGATTCTTCTGAGCTGAGAGAGGGTGACGTGAGTAGGCATGGTGTGAGGGACATGAGTTGCCTTTTAGAAGTAGTTGAGGGACATGAGTTGCCTTTTAGAAATCAGTTCGTTTTGAAGTCTCGTTAAGGAAGAACAGGTTGTAAAGTCATCTGGGGATGGGTTCTTCTATGAGAGAAACAAAAACCATGAGTACTGAATAAATGTTGCAGCAGCTGGAACATGTCACTCTATAGAATTTCCCTCACCGGTCTTTAATATTCCCAGTTATCAAGACTGTCAACTTAATATTTAACTTTTAGTATTACAGTTGTCCCTCCCCATAAGATACAGTTTAATAATTTAATGTCATCTGATCTTGCAAAATCCTTTTACCAGTATGACCTCTGTGTCTAATAGAGGAAACCTTTAATTCTGATACTCAATGCTGGATAATCGTACTAGCAAACACCAAACTTACCTGTGTAGGTTAGGAATATCTTTAGGCCTTAAACTGAAAATTTCTGCCTCTGGCAGCTCTTCTTGATAGTCTCTTTTAATAAGTATCAGGCATTCCTCTCTGAGAATCCTTCTTTGTAGCCTCCAGTCTTACTTATTTTGGGAGGCTAACATAAAGTGTATACCTTAAAATATTATTATTATTATTATTATTATTATTATTATTATTATTATTATTATTATTTAAAATGCCCAGGAATGGCTGTATTTTGGTTTTCATTGTCTTTGCTAAGTGTTTAAGATGAAGAAGTCAAACTGACTTTTGTTTCTATCTATTGTTAACAGTCAGCTGAGCTTCCATGGGAGTCATTCCTGGGGAAACTTGAGAGCACTTTCTCAGTTCTTCTAGAGCCATTTGCGCTAGGTGGGTCCAGGTCTTGCTTGACCATGTGGCTTCCCTGGGAAGCATCAGGGATTTCTCCCTTCTCTGATAACTCTCCTCTTCATAGAAAATGCACTGATTGGCTTTCTGTTCTCCACTGGTCTCATTAATCTCCCTGATGGGGAGTTTATGTGGCCCAGAGTTGCAAAACTCTTTAGTGAAGTCCCCTGTTCCCTGGATTCAGACTGACTCAGAGGGCAAGAGACAAATATTGTTTTTTTTTTGGCCCTTTTCATTTAAATTTAATTTTAAATCCTAATCTTAAACATCCATCAAATAAATTTTAACATCCTTATATTAAGAGCACTGGGCTTTAATGTCTATAACTTTATAATTATTTATCTTTTTATTAATTGGGATCTGTATTATTCTGTCTGTCTTGTAGGTGATAACTTACTCTCTGAAATTAACCCATGTTTTGTTCTTAAAGCAACACTTCTGTAAAACACTAACAGAGAATCTAGATCACATATAAGGAAATTACAAAATAAAATTTTATAACAAGAGTAAAAATACTTAGTTCGTGTAATTGCTACACTGGATTTTTTGGCTGAGTAATACATTATATCCCCTGTTTGAGATCCTAGTTATTTTGACATAAAAAAAGAACTTTTAACATAACTTTAAAGAAATAAAATCTGACCTACTGCTTTTGTAGTCATTCTCACATGTAGTAAGATGGGACACACAGCCTTATCTCAGGTAAGGCAGGGGTCTTTATAAATATTAAGTGTTTTAGTTCTAAAGCTGATCTTAATTTTTTAAATATTATTTTACTAAGTTTACATAAATTGTTTGAGGTCACATGAACATTAGCTAACAACATATAATATCACTTTTAAAACATGAATTAAAGAAATGCTGAAAGTTTTTAACCTTTACATAGATTAGGCTCTAATTAACATAAAATACATTTAAATTGTTCCCCAATGTAAAAAGTAACATAAAACTTTGCATATCTTATTGGTAACAGGTGAATAAATCCCCAATACATTTTTTACCGTACAACTTCAGAACACTAGCTTGATATAATCCTCTTTTAGAATTTTTACCTTACAGACTTGCATACCTGATATGAGCACATTAGTGGCATCACAATTACATTGATGTTTCTACATTAACCAAGTTTAGCTTTTAAAGAAATGGCAATACAGTGCTCTAAAATAACAGTTCTAATTTAATCAGTTGTTTAATTTCTATGGTTGCTTGCTCTAGAAAAAATAAAACTTAATAAACACAATGCTATGGGTAAACTTATGTTTTAAGAAATTTTTGTCTCTTTAACACATGATTGATTTTTACTATCCTTTACAGACTTTAGTCAAACTTATACAGACGTTAGGAAGTCAATCAGATATCTAACAAAAGTACTCATGAATGAGTAATCCCATATCAAATTTACTTTACTTATTTATCAAAATATTAGACAAATGTATTGAAGAGTGTAAACCATTTTTATGTTGAAGGAAAAGTCCTAGAACCAAGGCATATTAGACATTTTGTAGATATTAACATTTTATTAGATTTTTGAATACCTAGAAAAACTTGAAAGCTTAAATTTATAAACATTTATTTTTATCTGTTTATCCAATTTAATTGAACCATTTAAATCACGTGAATTAAAGACCTTTGGATCCACTTTTAAAAATTTGTTTATATGAGCGCTTTTTTTATGAGTGCTCCTTATATATGTTAATTTGTGTATCATATATATGATATACGGACATATGTATATATAGGCATACAACACATAACAAAATTGAGCACACGTAATAATAGTAAAGGCCTTTTACCTTTTCGCAGGTGAAATCTCCATTGCAAAGTTTCAAAAATTCCAAAGTTGGTCAAAGATAGTACTGATCAGAAAAACATTAACCTAGGTCTGTATGATCAAAATCATGAGCTCAAAAAAAAAAATAAAGTATCTAAGGAAAAAAATAAGAGTCCTAGAAAAAATGACTGGTCAGTAATTAGTAAATACCATACAATTTACCTTTTTTTTCTTAGGCCTCAGATCAGTCTCCTAATAATCTTGCAGGCTTCTTTCATTTGCCTTTCAAAATAAATCATGGCTGAGGTCTGGAAGGAGGAAGAAAAAACTGCTATTCTGAGCAGACAACTCAGGCCTAAGGCATTTTAACCATAATTTTCAGGTTCGGATGTTGAAAATTATGGTAAAAGTTTAAGATACAATTCACAAAATTTTATATCTTTACATCTTGTTTTGTCAACAGATATCATACTATGATTTACAATACTTGTCCAGATTAATGCTCTGGTGCACAAAGTGACATTTTCCCAGGCTACCCAATTCAAAATTGGTGAAAAAAAAAGACTGAGTGATTGGGAAGTTACTTGCCAACTTGGAAGTAGAGTTCTTTAGTTTTCCATCCTTAGTATTTAAGTTCTCTGGCATGAATTATCTGAAATCATAAACTAAACAATTACCTAAACCCGACTTTTAACTGCAAGATTGTGCAATGCTTCAAAAACCCATTCAGATACCAGATTGTTAAAATAAAACATCATCATTTAGACACACATTCAGCTAAGATCATTCCCCAAAAACAATTTATAATATCAACACATTATTGCACGTGTCTTAAAGGGCCAGAAACAAAGACACAAGACAGACAGAAAGGAGGTCCAGACTGTGGCTGTCAGACAGAACCCTTTAAACCAGAGCAGATAAGAGAAAAATCTCCTACACCAGTGGCACCATAGATGTCAACAGAGGGGGACCAGATGTTTTAAAAGAGGGGCAACCTGAAATGTACAATCAAGGGTCTCCATGGTGACTTTAATGCATTTAGTGTCCTCTTTTTCTTTTTCTCTTTTTTAGAAGACAGAGGTGGCATAATCCTTACAGTGCAGGGAAGAAAGGAGGGAATTCCCTGAAGCAACAGGGCTTCGGCAGCTGCTGGGAGTCCCTCAGTCCCTCCTTTTACTTACAGGATCAGCTACTCTGGTTTGGATCCACCCCAAGCATGCTACATTTACTTTACTAACATTTAAGTAGTCAGTTCTAAAAAAGTTCCGGGACTAAGCGGGGGGGGGGGGGGATGTAGCAAAATTTGTAACTTAAAGTTCGGCAACTGACCTTGAAGCCAATTAATGCCAATTTAATAATGAGGACAAGGTTTTTAGAAAAAGAAAAAGGGGGGGTATTGCTTTGGTAACAAAGGAAAAACACAGGGGACTCTGCCCAAATGTTGTGACTCTCTGGATCTGGAGGGACAAGGGGTTTTAATGGAGATTCACTTTTTAACCTGGGAGATACTCAGTTCTCAGGTCCACAGCAGGCATTGTCCTCTTCAGTGGGTGTGCTCCAGGCACCCAGCTAGGGGCTTCTCTCATTCTGCTTAACAAAGGGGGGTAAAGTTCATCGCAGTTCCTTAAAACACAGTCCAAAGGGATGTCAGTTTTACTTGCTTTGTTACCCATTTTCACGTCCAATATAGTTAAGATTTTGCCACAGAAATCACAGAACAAAACAAACAAGAAAAACATAGAACACAGAACAAAACACAAAAAAACAGAAACCCGGACTCGAAACAGAAAAACAGAGGAGCAATGCAACGTCTTGCTAAAGCTCCGAAGTAGGACCGCGTGCATGCCAGTCAGCACCTCTCTACCATTCCAGAGGAATTCCCTACAGAACAGAACAGAAGACAGAATGATTCTCATTACTGTCCCGAAAAGGAATATATGTGAGCCTCCCCAGGACACCTCTATGTCATCAGAACAGATCTTCCTTTAACGGATATCCGATGTTATAAAGGCAGCACTTAATTATTGAGGCCTCCTCCACCAGGTGCTTGCTAATAGTTTTAGTGAGGTGGTTCACTGCAGTGCACCTGGGACCGAACGCTCACTCAAAGGCCTTGGAACATCTCAAGATGTGCACCCCCTAGAGTGGCTCTCCAGCCCGGAGCCCTGGAGGGAAGGCCAGATTCAGAATTTCCAGCAGTCTGGTCTTGTGATCTGGTCGGCTGGGTCATCTTGCTGGGAAACTCAAAAAGGTTAGATGAGAAAGCAAAAAAAGAACACTGACTCCAACTAAAATCAAATTGAGGCAAGCTTATTATGTCAACCAGCTGGGCTGCCTCTCCCTCCCAAAACGGCAGGAACAAAACAGCAACCCCGCCTTTCCTATAGCCCAGCTATATGGCCCAGAAAGTTACACAAAAGGGGGGTTACAGAAAACAGAACTTTGACAAGCATGACACAAATGGTAGTTTATTTATTTATTTTTGCTGGTCCCAATATCAGAAATTATGAGGACAATTAGAGCCTCAGAGAGGGTCGTTGTCTGACCAGGGAAGGCCAAAATTTATGGTGTGTCACTAAAGTTTCAGCGAAGCCTGGATGGTGCACTTTCTTGCAGACCCTGACCCACCACACTTGACAGAATTCCCTCCAGCACGGTGTACCAGTTGAACTGTTGTATTTCAAGAAGCAAATACCAAACTCCCAGTGCAGCAGCAAGAAACACCACAAAAAGTGGAGGATGACCAATTGGCTTCACATTCCACATGGGGAGAAACTAAGCCCCAGTCGCCACAGTTAACCTACAAAGAGAGACTTCAGCACTGCTGCCTTGTGTACATTGGAAAATAAGAAACTATGTCCTCAAGGTCTCAGAGACGCACACCCAGCTTTGAGGGTGTCACTGCAAAGGAAACTTAACTCCTGACAACAACATATATTTCAAGTGCACAACCTCAGTGGCAGTTTTTCAAAAAGTGTTAGGCTGGCAGAGCTCCATGTTTGTGGAGTGTGTACCCTGTCCTTACTTTTAGAAACTCCTATACCACCTCCAATTTTGTGCACTCATGAGCATTTTCCATTCCAGAAATATAATCACAGATTTTTTAACTCTTCTTCTCTAAATGTGTCTAACTTGGGGCGAAGGTAATGTCAAGGCATTGTTCTGGATGAGAGTGGGAAGATTTTTTGTAGCACATATTTGCATACATATTAGATTAATTTTCCTATTTTCCATTCGAATTTCTGAATACCTGACACTAACCCATATTCTACTAGATTCTGACTACTAATCCTAATATGATAGAGAAAAATAACCAAAACAGTATATAAATACACGCAGTTCAGAGTTGAAATTGACTTTTGCATGAGAAAGGGTAGGTGTTATAAATCTAGTCAATTTTTAATTGAAATAGTTCTCCATGTGTTTTTAAAGTTAACAAATATGTGAATTACTGTCTCCCTTTTTCTGGAGCTTATTCAGCACATGTATTTTTATATGCACAAATAGAATCCTACGGGGATCACACGTACATTCTTGTGAGTTACATGACTTGGCAGATACAAAGTGTGAGAAGACATCACTCTTCCAAAATGGTGTTGGAACTGAAAATTCAACCTATGGGTGAGCTTCCCAGTAGAACAACACTATACATAAACCCATGTTCAGTCAAAATAATATTTTTGGATCTTTATGATATATATTTCATGATGAATTTTGATCGGCATATATTTTGCTAGTTTTTAATATCTGGTTGTGTGTGTGTGTGTGTGTGTGTGTGTGTGTGTGTGTGTGTGTCTGTATATACATATACACACTCTACAGATTTATCAAAATATGTAATATATGTGTCTTATTATACACTCCCTAAATTCATTCATATTCATATGTGTGGATTTATAATCAAAATTTCACAAGATTATTCTCACAAATATTCATCTACCTGAACTACATATTTCTTTCCTAGTACTGACAACTAACTTCAGTGAATGGTGCATACAAATCCTAATATTTCTACAGTAACTGATCCAGTATAACATCAATGCAAGTAGATTCCTATGGGACATGATATGCATTTTGATGTTCATTTTTATTCAACACTGGTACATTACTATTTCTTCAGTTTATGCACATCATAGGATATGTATTTCATCCACAAGTTCACAAATTCATAGGCATTTTTTTTACTTACAATCACTTCCTACTTCAGAACACATGTATTTCTCCATGTTTCTTCACTGGTCTTTTAATGAGGCTTCTTTCCAAAGTCATTATTTTCGTTTTCCATAATCATTTTTGAACCAAAACTCACACACCCTTCATGATAAACCATAACACTAATATTTCCATTAGTTGTATAACTGGTTGGAATGAATGATTGTATATCAATATATGATTTCATATATAATTTCAGATAATAATTCAATCCATTATTTAAAGTAGATCCAGTTATATTATTTATTCACAGTATGGACTATTCATGCATTATCTCTGTATTCATAAACAAAGGTTACACCTCTTTGTACCCCCAAGACTAATTTATACATCTTCCAATTATTCCTAAAAAAAATGGTGGAAGAAATACTCATGTCACCTGATCTACATATACATTTATCACAGTAATATTCTGGACAAAAAAAGCGAAGATAACACTTAAGATTCTACCAAAGCCTAAATGGAAACTGAGCAAGGACAACTAAAAGCATCCATGTTCATATTGCCTAATGCTTTCAAATGTCAATCCAATTCGTAATTACATATTTGTTTCTTTCTAAGATTATATATTCAACCTCAACCATATTGAAAATATCTAATCTTATCACTCACTTTATACTTTGCCTGATTTCCTAATGTCTCTGTTGATATCTGCTTTCTGACATATTTTCCCCAGTTCATCATTGTGACTGACTCTTCACATGTGCTCACGTTTACATTCACTCTCTACCCGAAACCCTGTTGCTAAAGAACTTTTGGTCCAAATCCTATACTCACTCGTCTTTCTAAACCTACCGACTATCTTCTTAATCCTACTGACTATGCCTTTTTGACTGGATGTTCTCTTCGACATTCAATCATCCAAGGTACAAGGTCCTATGCCATTGTATATCGATTTATCTGAGACATCTGTGCAGAACATAATTGAATGCTAAGTATCCCAATCAACGGCCCAATGCCCTCTGGGCTTCAAATCTTACCTAGATTTCTGTTTTCATACTTATATTTCACCTATATATTCTTGTGAATATCGCAGGTTCCCAATACCATTATGCATCCCGCAGAATGATTCATAACCCAAATTGAACCAGGTATTAAACCTAACCATACACAGTTCCCTCAATCTAACTTTATAGAAGAGCAGGGCCAGAGCTGGTCTTACAATACAGAATGTAGGGGATCTTCCACCTGCTGAGAACCTCAAAGGTCCATGCAGAAATGATCCCTGGAGAAGATATAGGCAGCTATGAAGGACCTGAGAGAGCAAAAGTCATCTTCTATGGCAAATAACCTAGTCAGGACTAAGGGACGTGTTTGAATCAGCCTCTCTTTCCTTAATGTGGCGAAGATGGACCAAACCAGACCTAGGTGGAATCATTCTTTAGATCCATCATGTGCTTAGAATCTAAATCACAGCCACAAACAAGGCCAAGAGGCTAATTCAGCCACATCCCTTTCGAAAGCAATAAAGCAAAGAGCCACAGGTGATGCCCATTCATTTCCATTTCAAAACTATATTCTTCAGGCTTCACAAAGGGGTGGCCGGAAGCAAAATCCTTCCAGATATTCAGTGCAAGAGAACAGTACTTAAACAAAAAGTCCAAAGCAGGGTCTCTCAACTGAGAGTTTCCTGGTCACACTAATATCTGAGTTTTCTGAGATGCTCGCCATTCTCTTCAGCTCTCCAGTACTTGGCCATGTCAGAGAGCTTGGAGGTGGTACATATCTTGTACACAAAACCGAGAGCCTATTCTGCAGAGTGGTCAGAATTTAGGAAGAAACCAGCAACTTAGGAAGATAGCAGGTGTTTCCCATTGATAAGACAAGCTGCAGTTCATTCATATATTGGGCAGGATGAATTTTGGGAAGATTTATACTAGACAGGACACATCCATTAATGCATTTTCTTTTCTAATGTGTACAACACCAGACACAGTGGGATACACAGACAAAGAAACACTCGCCTTGTCAAACGACTTACTAGAACAGTCCACTCAAAACCAAAAAAAAAAAAAAAAAAAAAAAACGCCTTTCCTACCTATTCTCAGAACATGAGACAGAACCACAAACCCAAACCCACTCCCACAAAGGCACCTTCTTTCCCCAAGTAGGTCTGTGACAACCCGGAGTGTCCTCTGACTGGTGAGCCACACAATGTTTCCCCGAATTGGCCTGTCTTGTCTCAGATCTGGTCTCCTTGTCCAACTCTGTGAAGTTGAGAGGAGCCAGCGGTGAGCCACTACCTGTTTTCTCAGAAAAGGTCCCTCTTCAGAGCTCTACTGGCATTTGGCCATCCTCACATCAGTAGGTACCAAGAAAGGCTGACTTTGTCCTTGGAAAATCCAAACAAGTGAGCCCACTGGGACTGGGACTGGGACTGGGACTGCCACTGGGTGGCTTCTTGGATACCAAGTTCAGAGAGTTCCATCACCAAGGAAATGAGGTATGTCACTTTCTTTGGAACTGAATGAGGTGACTGCCTTGGCAACCACTTTGTCCTAACAGTTGCTTCCAAGAGTCCCAAGAGATGGAGCCAGCCGCTCCTTCTTGTGACACTTTCACAAGTTAGAATGGAATATAAACGATAGCCAAACGTGAACAGCTCTCCACACAGGCCTGTTTTGGTCAGTCTTCTCTACAATAAGAAGAGAGAGGGTCATTCAGACACGTCCCTTCGTTCTAATTAGGTTTTTTTTGCCATGGAAGATGACTTTTGCTCACTCAGGTCCTTCATACATGCCTACAACTTGTGCAAGTATCATTTCTGCATGGACCTTTGAGGTTCTCAGCAGGTGGACGGTCGCCTACTTTCCTGTATTGTAAGAACAACTCTGTTCCTGCTCTTTTGTGAAATGAGTTTGAGGGAACAGTGTATGTTTATGGTTAATAACAGGTTCGATTTGGGTTAGGAATCATTCTGTGCGATGAATAATAGTGTTGGAAACCTGTGATATTTACAAGAATATAGAGGTGAAATATAAGTATGAAAACAGAAATCTAGGTATGATTTGAAGCCCAGAAGGGCATTGAGCCCTTGATTGGGATACTTAGCTATGAATTATGTTCTGCAAATATGTCTCATATAATTCGATATACAATGGCATAGGACCTTGTACCTTGGATGATTGAATATAGAAGAGAACATCCAGTCAAAAAGGGATAGTTGCTAGGATCATGAAGCTAGTCGGTAGGTTTAGGTGGAAGAGTGAGTTTATGATTTGCACCAAAAGTTCTTTAGCAATAGGGTTTCGGTTAGAGACTGAATTTAAATGTCAGCACATATGAAGAGTCAGTCACTAGGATGAGCTGGGGAAAATATGCAGAAAAGCAGATATCAATAGAGACATTACAAAATTAGGCAAAGTATAAAGTGACTGATAGGATTAGACATGTTCAACAGTGTTGAGTTTCAATATATAATCTTAGGAAGAAACAAATATCTAGTCACCAATAGGATTGGCATTTGAGAGCATTACGCAACCTGGACATGGATGTTTTTAGTAATCCGTGTTCACTTTCCATTTAGGCCTTGGTAAAATCATAAGTATGGCCATTAATTTTTTGTCCAGAATATTACTGGGATAAAATGTATATGTAGATGAGGTGACATGAGTATTTCTTCCACCATTTCTGGGAGCAATATATTAAAGACGTAAAATTAGTATTGGGGTTACAAAGAGGTGCACCCTGTGTCTATGAATATAGAGATAAAGCATGAATAGACCATACTGGGAATAAATAATATAACTTGTTCCAATTTTAAATAATGGATTTAACTGATATCTGAAAAATTACAGGAAATCTTATATTGATATACAATCATTCATTCCAACCAATTATACATCTAATTGTAATATTAGTGTTTTGGTTTATCATGAAGAGTGTGTGAGTTTTGCTTCAAAAGTGATTATGGAAATCGAAAATAATGTGTTTGGAAAGAAGTCTCATAAAAAAGACCAGTCAGGAAACCTGGAGGAATACATATGTTGTGAAGCAGGAAGTGATTGAAAGTAAAACAAATGCCTATAAGTTTGCTAATTTGTGGATGAAATATATATCCAAAGATGTGCATAAACTCATGAAATAGTAATGTACCAGTGTTGAGTAAAAATGAACGTCAAAATACACATCATGTCCCATAGGAATCTACTTGCATTGATATTAAACTGGGTCAGTTACTGTAGAAATATTAGGATTCGCGTGCATCATTCACCAAAGTTAGTATTCTTTTTTTTTAATTTTTATTTATGGTTGTTAAAAACATTACATAGTTCTTGATATATTATATATCACATTTTGATTCAAGTGGGTTATGAACTCCCATTTTTACCCCGTGTACAGATTGCAGAATCACATCAGTTACACATCCATTGATTCACATATAGCCATACTAGTGTCTGTTCTATTCTGCTGCCTTTCCTATCCTCTACTATCCCCCCTCCCCTCCCCTCTCCTCCCCTCTTCTCTCTCTACCCACTCTACAGTAATAAATTTCTCCCCCTTGTATTATTTTTCCCTTTTCCCGCACTTCCTTTTGTATAAAATTTTGTATAACCCTGAGGCTCTCCTCCCATTTCCATGCAATTTCCCTTCTCTCTCCCTTTCCCTTCCACCTCTCATCCCTGTTTAGTGTTAATCTTCTTCTCATGCTCTTCGTCACTACTCTGTTCTTAGTTACTCTCCTTATATCAAAGAAGACATTTGGCATTTGTTTTTTAGGGATTGGCTAGGTTCACTTAGCATAATCTGCTCTAATGCCATCCATTTCCCTGCAATTTCTAAGATTTTGTCATTTTTAAATGCAGAGTAATACTCCATTGTGTATAAATGCCACATTATTTTTATTCATTCTTCCATTGAAGGGCATATAGCTTGGTTCCACAGTCTTGCTATTGTGAATTGTGCTGCTCTGAACATCGATGTAGCAGTGTCCCTGTAGCATGCTCTTTTTAGGTCTTTAGGTTTTAGACCGAGAAGGGGAATATCTGGGTCAAATGGTGGTTCCATTGCCAGCTTTCCAAGAAATCTCCATACTGCTTTCCCATTTGGCTGCACCAATTTGCAGTCCCACCAGCAATGTACAAGTTTACCTGTTTCCCCATATCCTCGACAGCACTTGTTATTGTTTGACTTCATAATGGCTGCCAATCTTACTGGAGTGAGATGGTATCTTAGGGTGGTTTTGATTCACATTTCTCTGACTGCTGGAGATGGTGAGCATTTTTTTAAGTACTTGTTGATTGATTGTATGTCCTCCTCTGAGCAGTGTCTGTTCAGGTCCTTGGCCCATTTGTTGATTGTGTTATTTGTTATCTTATTGACTAATTTTTTGAGTTCTTTGTATACTCTGGATATTAGGGCTCTATCTGAAGTGTGAGGAGTAAAGATTTGTTCTTAGGATGTAGGCTCCCTATTTACCTCTCTTATTGTTTCTTTTTCTGAGAAAAAACTTTTTAGTTTGAGTAAGTCCCATTTGTTGATTCTAGCTATTAACTCTTGTAGTATGGGTGTCCTATTGAGGAATTTGGAGCCCGACCCCACAGTATGTAGATCATAGCCAACTTTTTCTTCTATCAGGTGCCGTGTCTCTGATTTGTTATCAAGCTCCTTGATCCATTTTGAGTTAACTTTTGTGCATGGCGAGAGAAAGGGATTCAGTTTCATTTTGTTGCATATGGATTTCCAGCTTTCCCAGCACCAATTATTGAAGATGCTATCCTTCATCCATTGCATGCTTTTAGCCCCTTTATCAAATATGAGATAGTTGAAGTTTTGTGGATTGGTTTCTGTGTCCTCTAATCTGTACCATTGTTCCACCCGCCTGTTTTGGTACCAGTATTATGCTATTTTTGTTACTATTGCTCTGCAGTATACTTTGAAGTCTGATATCGCTATATCGCCTGATTCACACTTCCTGCTTATCATTGTTTTTGCTATTCTGGGTCTTTTATTTTTCCACATGAATTTCATGATTGCTTTCTCTTTTTCTACAAGAAATGCCATTAGGATTTTGATTGGCATTGCATTAAACCTATAGAGAACTTTTGGTAATATCGCCATTTTGATAATGTTAGTTCTGCCTATATATGAACAGGGTACATTTTTACATCTTTTAAGATCTTCCTCTATTATTCTCTTTAGGGTTCTGTAGTTTTCATTTTACGAGACTTGCACCTCTTTTGTTAGGCTGATTCCCAATTATTTTTTTTAGGATATTGTGAATGTAGTGGTTGTCCTCATTTCCGTTTCAGAGGATTTTTTGCTGATATACAGGAATGCCTTTGATTTATGCGTGTTGATTTTATATCCTGCCACTTTGCTGAATTCATTCATTAGCTCTATTAGTTTCTTTGTAGACCCTTTTGGGTCTGCTAGGTATAGAATCATGTCATCTCTAATAGTGATAATTTAAGTTCTTCTTTTCCTGTTTTTATGGCTTTAATTTTTTTTGTCTGTCTAATTGCTCTCGCCAGTGTTTCACGAACTATGTTGAACAGAAGTGGTGAAAGAGGGCATCCCTTACTTGTTCCAGATTTTAGGGGGAATGCCTTCAATTATTCTTCATTCAGAATGATGCTAGCCTGAGGCTTAGCAGAGATTGCTTTTACAATATTGAGGTATGTTCCTGTTATCCCTAGTTTTTCTAGAGTTTTGAACATAAAGGTATGCTCTTCTTTGTCGAATGCTCTCTCTGCATCTATCGAGATGATCATATGGTTCTAATTTTTAAGTCTATTGATGTGATGAATAACATTTATTGATTTCCCTATATTGATCCAGCCTTGCATCCCACGGATGAGTCCTACTTGATCATGTACACAATTTTTTTGATATGCTTTTGTATCTGATTTGCTAGAATTTAATTGAGGATTTTTGCCTCTAGGTTCATTAGAGATATTGGTCTGTAGTTTTCTTTCTTTGAAGTGTCTTTTTGTGGTGTAGGAATCAGGGTGATGGTGGCCTCATAGAATGAATTTGGAAGTTCTGCTTCTTTTTCAATTTCCTGAAACAGCTTGAAAGGCTTTGGTATTAGTTTCTCTTTAAAGTTTTTGTAAAACTCTGCTGTATACCCATCGGGTCCTGGGCTTTTCTTACTTGGTAGTGTTTTGATGGTTTCTTCTATTTCCTCAATTGATATTGGTCTGTTTAGGTTGTCTATAACCTCCTGACTCAATCTGGGCACATCAAATGACTTAAGAAATTTATTGATGCCTTCACTCTCTTCTATTTTATTGGAGTACAAAGATTCAAAATATTTTCTTATTATCTTCTGTATTTCTGAAATATCTCTTGTGATATTGTCTCTTTCATCCTGTATGCTAGTAATTTGAGTTCTCTCTCTTTTTTTCTTCATTAACATGGCTAAGGTTCTGTCGGTTTTATTTATTTTTTCAAAGAACCAAATGGGTTGACGTGTCCGCCGCGCTGGCAGGCCGCTGGGCCTGTTTCTCCATTCGGTTGCAGGTCTGCCTACCTTGCGGGAGTGGGTGGTGGCTCTGCTTTGCCCCTTCTCCAATTGGGGTGTCGTGACTATCATGCCGGCATGTCGCTGGGCCTGTTCTGGGCGCGGGCAAAGGCTCTGCTCTACGCCTACTCCAATTGTGTTGACGTGACTACCACGCTGGTGGGCCGCTGTGCTTTTACTGGGCTTGGGAGAAGGCTCTGCTCTGCCACTACTCCAATTGGGGTGTTGTGTCTACCACGGTGGCAGGCCGCTGGGCCTCTTCCGCAGGTCAGTCACATATCTGCTTACATTGTGGGCGCGGGCGGCGGCCAGCTTGGCCCCTACTACAATTTGGGTGACGTGACTACCACGCCAGCAGGTGGCTGGGCCTGATCTCTGCCCGGGTGGCAGCTCTGCTCCGCCCCTACTCCAATTGGGGTGATGTGACTACCATGCCTGCAGGTCGCTGGGCCTGTTCCGGGCATGGGCAGCAGCTCTGCTCTGCCCCTCTGGCTTGATGACAAAGTGAGAGATACTCAGGTGTTTGTGACTCACTTTCTTTACCAGAAGACCAACTGTTTCTGTCACCGCTGGTATCAATGAAGTTATCTCCTCCGCCGCTTTCTGATGACATCAGATCTCTGCCATGTTGATACACCATGTGAATGGCAGCATTTCGTTCCCTTTGCCGGGTGACAAAAGAAACGGGTGAGTCTTGACCGGCCCTCACAAGCCCCGTCTCAAACTTGCTGCCACTGCCTATGAACGCTCGGTTGGTATTAAACTCCACAGTATTCAGCAAGACCCGGACCGAGAAGCAGTTTCCGTGAGTTCTTTAGCGTGGGCCAGATCAGTTCCAGGAGCTGAAATTCGGCCGCTGTTGGCTTGGTGTATGTTCTGATAGGAGCAGGCTCCATGAAGCAGTTTCTGCAGTTTCTTTAGCACTGAGCCTGAGTAATTTGTCTGCAAGACACAGGCAAATGGCAGCCTGAAATTACCTAGTCTATAGCTGAATGAGTGGCGATCAGTGGAACACAGGGATGGTGACGTCAGCTCTCCAAGATGGTGGCCACTGGCTTTCTCTGTGGTCTGACCGGTGTGGAGAACAGAATTGGACCGCTTCCTTCCCCCATCTCAAACCCAGAATTCAGCACTGAGCACAGTGATTGCACAGGTGGCAGGAGCCCACAAAATCCACACCGCTGTATATTTGCATTGCTATCTCGTCATTTCCCAGCGCGTGCCGCATACTCTAGCCGCAGAGCGATTTGCTGAATAAGCATCATGACCCTCGGTGCGGACAAATCACTCGCGTTGGAGCCCCCATAGCTGATCCTCATGAGATAGAAATACTTCAACTAGGTTTTGGAGCACCCCAATTTTGCTGGAAATTCCTAAAAATATAGGTTTTAGCAGTTCTAACTCGTCATTCTCCCGCACAGTGACGCGGTACATGGGGGTGATGCACTTCCTTCGCCGCCATCATATGATCCCCCAGAGTTAGCTTTCAGTACTAGGAAACAAATATGTATTTCAGGTGGATGAATATTTCTGAGAATAATCTTTGAAAAGTTGATTATAAATCCACATACATGAATATGAATGAATTTAGGGAGTTTATAATAAGACAAATATATTTCATATTTTGAAAAATTTGGAGAGTGATATATATATATATATATATATATATATATATACACATATATATGCACACACACACACACACACACACACACACACACACAGACATTAAAAAGTAGCATTGCCCGCGCCCAGAACAGGCCCAGCGACGTGCCGGCATGATAGTCACTACACCCCAATTGTAGAAGGGGCAAAGCAGAGCCACCACCCACTCCCGCAAGTTAGGCAGACCTGCAACCGAATGCAGAAACAGGCCCAGCGGCCTGCCAGCGCGGCGGACACGTCAACCCATTTGGTTCTTTGAAAAAATAAATAAAACCGACAGAACCTTAGCCATGTTAATGAAGAAAAAAAGAGAGAGAACTCAAATTACTAGCATACGGGATGAAAGAGACAATATCACAAGATATATTTCAGAAATACAGAAGATAATAAGAAAATATTTTGAATCTTTATACTCCAATAAATTAGAAGAGAGTGAAGGCATCGATAAATTTCTTAAGTCATTTGATGTGCCCAGATTGAGTCAGGAGGTTATAGACAACCTAAACAGACCAATATCAATTGAGGAAATAGAAGAAACCATCAAAACACTACCAAGTAAGAAAAGCCCAGGACCCGATGGGTATACAGCAGAGTTTTACACAACCTTTAAAGAGGAACTAATACCAATGCTTTTCAAGCTATTTCAGGAAATTGAAAAAGAAGGAGAACTTCCAAATTCATTCTATGAGGCCACCATCACCCTGATTCCTACACCAGAAAAAGACACTTTAAAGAAAGAAAACTACAGACCAATATCTCTAATGAACCTAGAGGCAAAAATCCTCAATTAAATTCTAGCAAATCAGATACAAAAGCATATCAAAAAAATTGTGTACATGATCAAGTAGGACTCATCCGTGGGATGCAAGGCTGGATCAATATAGGGAAATCAATAAATGTTATTCATCACATCAATAGACTTAAAAATTAGAACCATATGATCATCTCGATAGATGCAGAGAAAGCATTCGACAAAGTACAGCATACCTTTATGTTCAAAACTCTAGAAAAACTAGGGATAACAGGAACATACGTCAATATTGTAAAAGCAATCTCTGCTAAGCCTCAGGCTAGCATCATTCTGAATGAAGAATAATTGAAGGCATTCCCCCTAAAATCTGGAACAAGAAAGGGATGCCCTCTTTCACCACTTCTGTTCAACATAGTTCGTGAAACACTGGCGAGAGCAATTAGACAGACAAAAAAATTAAAGCCATAAAAACAGGAAAAGAAGAACTTAAATTATCACTATTAGAGATGACATGATTCTATACCTAGCAGACCCAAAAGGGTCTACAAAGAAACTAATAGAGCTAATGAATGAATTCAGCAAAGTGGCAGGATATAAAATCAACACGCATAAATCAAAGGCATTCCTGTATATCAGCAAAAAATCCTCTGAAACGGAAATGAGGACAACCACTACATTCACAATATCCTAAAAAAAATAATTGGGAATCAGCCTAACAAAAGAGGTGCAAGTCTCATAAAATGAAAACTACAGAACCATAAAGAGAATAATAGAGGAAGATCTTAAAAGATGTAAAAATGTACCCTGTTCATATATAGGCAGAACTAACATTATCAAAATGGCGATATTACCAAAAGTTCTCTATAGGTTTAATGCAATGCCAATCAAAATCCTAATGGCATTTCTTGTAGAAAAAGAGAAAGCAATCATGAAATTCATGTGGAAAAATAAAAGACCCAGAATAGCAAAAACAATGATAAGCAGGAAGTGTGAATCAGGCGATATAGCGATATCAGACTTCAAAGTATACTGCAGAGCAATAGTAACAAAAATAGCATAATACTGGTACCAAAACAGGCGGGTGGAACAATGGTACAGATTAGAGGACACAGAAACCAATCCACAAAACTTCAACTATCTCATATTTGATAAAGGGGCTAAAAGCATGCAATGGATGAAGGATAGCATCTTCAATAATTGGTGCTGGGAAAGCTGGAAATCCATATGCAACAAAATGAAACTGAATCCCTTTCTCTCGCCATGCACAAAAGTTAACTCAAAATGGATCAAGGAGCTTGATAACAAATCAGAGACACGGCACCTGATAGAAGAAAAAGTTGGCTATGATCTACATACTGTGGGGTCGGGCTCCAAATTCCTCAATAGGACACCCATAGCACAAGAGTTAATAGCTAGAATCAACAAATGGGACTTACTCAAACTAAAAAGTTTTTTCTCAGAAAAAGAAACAATAAGAGAGGTAAATAGGGAGCCTACATCCTAAGAACAAATCTTTACTCCTCACACTTCAGATAGAGCCCTAATATCCAGAGTATACAAAGAACTCAAAAAATTAGTCAATAAGATAACAAATAACACAATCAACAAATGGGCCAAGGACCTGAACAGACACTGCTCAGAGGAGGACATACAATCAATCAACAAGTACATAAAAAAATGCTCACCATCTCCAGCAGTCATAGAAATGTGAATCAAAACCACCCTAAGATACCATCTCTCTCCAGTAAGATTGGCAGCCATTATGAAGTCAAACAACAACAAGTGCTGTCGAGGATATGGGGAAACAGGTAAACTTGTACATTGCTGGTGGGACTGCAAATTGGTGCAGCCAAATGGGAAAGCAGTGTGGAGATTTCTTGGAAAGCTGGCAATGGAACCACCATTTGACCCAGATATTCCCCTTCTCGGTCTAAAACCTAAAGACCTAAAAAGAGCATGCTACAGGGACACTGCTACATCGATGTTCAGAGCAGCACAATTCACAATAGCAAGACTGTGGAACCAAGCTATATGCCCTTCAATGGAAGAATGAATAAAAATAATGTGGCATTTATACACAATGGAGTATTACTCTGCATTTAAAAATGACAAAATCTTAGAATTTGCAGGGAAATGGATGGCATTAGAGCAGATTATGCTAAGTGAACCTAGCCAATCCCTAAAAAACAAATGCCAAATGTCTTCTTTGATATAAGGAGAGTAACTAAGAACAGAGTAGTGACGAAGAGCATGAGAAGAAGATTAACACTAAACAGGGATGAGAGGTGGAAGGGAAAGGGAGAGAGAAGGGAAATTGCATGGAAATGGGAGGAGAGCCTCAGGGTTATACAAAATTTTATACAAAAGGAAGTGCGGGAAAAGGGAAAAATAATACAAGGGGGAGAAATTTATTACTGTAGAGTGGGTAGAGAGAGAAGAGGGGAGGAGAGGGGAGGGGAGGGGGGATAGTAGAGGATAGGAAAGGCAGCAGAATAGAACAGACACTAGTATGGCTATATGTGAATCAATGGATGTGTAACTGATGTGATTCTGCAATCTGTACACGGGGTAAAAATGGGAGTTCATAACCCACTTGAATCAAAATGCGATATATGATATATCAAGAACTATGTAATGTTTTTAACAACCATAAATAAAAATTAAAAAAAAAAAAGAATACTAACTTTGGTGAATGATGCACGCGAATCCTAATATTTCTACAGTAACTGACCCAGTTTAATATCAATGCAAGTAGATTCCTATGGGACATGATGTGTATTTTGATGTTCATTTTTACTCAACACTGGTACATTACTATTTCAAGAGTTTATGCACATCATTGGATATATATTTCATCCACAAATTAGCAAACTTATAGGCATTTGTTTTACTTTCAATCACTTCCTGCTTCACAACATATGTATTCCTCCAGGTTTCCTGACTGGTCTTTTTTATGAGACTTCTTTCCAAACACATTATTTTCGATTTCCATAATCACTTTTGAAGCAAAACTCACACACTCTTCATGATAAACCAAAACACTAATATTACAATTAGATGTATAATTGGTTGGAATGAATGATTGTATATCAATATAAGATTTCCTGTAATTTTTCAGATATCAGTTAAATCCATTATTTAAAATTGGAACAAGTTATATTATTTATTCCCAGTATGGTCTATTCATGCTTTATCTCTATATTCATAGACACAGGGTGCACCTCTTTGTAACCCCAATACTAATTTTACGTCTTTAATATATTGCTCCCAGAAATGGTGGAAGAAATACTCATGTCACCTGATCTACATATACATTTTATCCCAGTAATATTCTGGACAAAAAATTTAATGGCCATACTTATGATTGTACCAAGGCCTAAATGGAAAGTGAACACGGATTACTAAAAACATCCATGTCCAGGTTGCGTAATGCTCTCAAATGCCAATCCTATTGGTGACTAGATATTTGTTTCTTCCTAAGATTATATATTGAAACTCAACAGTGTTGAACATGTCTAATCCTATCAGTCACTTTATACTTTGCCTAATTTTGTAATGTCTCTATTGATATCCGCTTTTCTGCATATTTTCCCCAGCTCATCCTAGTGACTGACTCTTCATATGTGCTGACATTTAAATTCAGTCTCTAACCGAAACCCTATTCCTAAAGAACTTTTGGTGCAAAACAAATACTCACTATTCCACCTAAACCTACCGACTAGCTTCATGATCCTAGCAACTATCCCTTTTTGACTGGATGTTCTCTTCTACATTCAATCATCCAAGGTACAAGGTCCTATGCCATTGTATATCGAATTATATGAGACATATTTGCAGAACATAATTCGTAGCTAAGTATCCCAATCAAGGGCTCAATGCCCTTCTGGGCTTCAAATCATACCTAGATTTCTGTTTTCATACTTATATTTCACCTCTATATTCTTGTAAATATCACAGGTTTCCAACACTATTATTCATCGCACAGAATGATTCCTAACCCAAATCGAACCTGTTATTAACCATAAACATACACTGTTCCCTCAAACTCATTTCACAAAAGAGCAGGAACAGAGTTGTTCTTACAATACAGGAAAGTAGGGGACCGTCCACCTGCTGAGAACCTCAAAGGTCCATGCAGAAATGATACTTGCACAAGTTGTAGGCATGTATGAAGGACCTGAGTGAGCAAAAGTCATCTTCCATGGCAAAAAAACCTAGTTAGAACGAAGGGACGTGTCTGAATCAGCCTCTCTCTTCTTATTGTAGAGAAGACTGACCAAAACAGGCCTGTGTGGAGAGCTGTTCAAGTTTGGCTATCGTTTATATTCCATTCTAACTTGTGAAAGTGTCACAAGAAGGAGCGGCTGGCTCCATCTCTTGGGACTCTTGGAAGCAACTGTTAGGACAAAGTGGTTGCCAAGGCAGTCACCTCATTCAGTTCCAAAGAAAGTGACATACCTCATTTCCTTGGTGATGGAACTCTCTGAACTTGGTATCCAAGAAGCCACCCAGTGGCAGTCCCAGTCCCAGTCCCAGTCCCAGTGGGCTCACTTGTTTGGATTTTCCAAGGACAAAGTCAGCCTTTCTTGGTACCTACTGATGTGAGGATGGCCAAATGCCAGTAGAGCTCTGAAGAGGGACCTTTTCTGAGAAAACAGGTAGTGGCTCACCGCTGGCTCCTCTCAACTTCACAGAGTTGGACAAGGAGACCAGATCTGAGACAAAACAGGCCAATTCGGGGAAACATTGTATGGCTCACCAGTCAGAGGACACTCCGGGTTGTCACAGACCTACTTGGGGAAAGAAGGTGCCTTTGTGGGAGTGGGTTTGGGTTTGTGGTTCTGTCTCATGTTCTGAGAATAGGTAGGAAAGGCGTTTTTTGTTTTTTGTTTTTTGTTTTTTTTTGGTTTTGAGTAGACTGTTCTAGTAAGTCGTTTGACAAGGCGAGTGTTTCTTTGTCTGTGTATCCCACTGTGTCTGGTGTTGTACACATTAGAAAAGAAAATGCATTAATGGATGTGTCCTGTCTAGTATAAATCTTCCCATAATTCATCCTGCCCAATATATGAATGAACTGCAGCTTGTCTTATCAATGGGAAACACCTGCTATCTTCCTAAGTTGCTGTTTTCTTCCTAAATTCTAGCCACTCTGCAGAATAGGCTCATGGTTTTGTGTACAAGATATGTACCACCTCCAAGCTCTCTGACATGGCCAAGTACTGGAGAGCTGAAGAGAATGGCGAGCATCTCAGAAAACTCAGATATCAGTGTGACCAGGAAACTCTCAGTTGAGAGACCCTGCTTTGGACTTTTTGTTTAAGTACTGTTCTCTTGCACTG
This sequence comes from Callospermophilus lateralis, assembly GCF_048772815.1. NCBI lineage: Eukaryota > Metazoa > Chordata > Mammalia > Rodentia > Sciuridae > Callospermophilus > Callospermophilus lateralis. The sequence continues at coordinate 402,303 of NW_027512534.1, read as the reverse complement.
AATATCTGGAAGGATTTTGCTTCCGGCCACCCCTTTGTGAAGCCTGAAGAATATAGTTTTGAAATGGAAATGAATGGGCATCACCTGTGGCTCTTTGCTTTATTGCTTTCGAAAGGGATGTGGCTGAATTAGCCTCTTGGCCTTGTTTGTGGCTGTGATTTAGATTCTAAGCACATGATGGATCTAAAGAATGATTCCATGTGTGCGTTCAAAACCATAATGACAAAAAATCAGTCATTGTGGATGAAGTCTCTTGCCTTCCTGTGTTAGGTTCCTGACCTCCATCAAGTGAAAATATGGATTCTTTTTGTCAAATGAGTTCTTCCAAGCCCTGCAGAGGGGCTTGGGTTTTCGCATGACTCCAAATCACATATAGAATCTATACCTGAAAGTCAGTAGGACTCAAATTGGAGAAACACAGCAGTATTTACGGCAGGCTTATTTGATCACTCCTGGTTCACAGGAAGTGTGTCAATTACACCCTGACTTTAGGCAAATGAGGGGCAAGGGAGCATTTTTTGGACACTGTCTTTGTTTGCACCCCTAATGGAAACCTCCAGCCAGAGGTGACTATATGGAAGAAGATGAGGGACATGTGGAAATGTTTTGGTTTTAATTTTGGTCATTTGTTTGGCAGTTGGAAGAAATGACTGGGTCCACGTGGGCTTGAAATCTGGTGTGATTCCCCTTAGAGACTGAGTTGTGAAACTGACCTCAGAGAAGTATTGCCATGAATTTTATTTGGATTTTAGGAGGCCATGCATGAGACTCGCCCTTGGAAACTGACATCTAGGCCCAGGGTGGCTTTCCACAGAGCCCTGGGAATCTCAGCCAGGATATCACATGATTTTATTCTTAAAGACATGGCAGCCATATTTGAGAGTTGAAACACACATAGGCCACACATTGTAGACTTCAATGGGCCTGGCTTCATGTGACCTTTTGGACACTCTTTCGGAAGCCTTGCCTGTGAGAGTTCTCCAGAGCTTTCATTGAATTGAGCTTCGTCAACATTTAATGGTTACTGAATGAATTGAAACCCACAGTGCCTCCAACTTCATCATTGAAAAATGGCTAGATAAATACCATGAAATTTTTGAAATTCCCATGACCAGGTGGCACTGGAGAACCTTTGGATGTCCTATTGCTGATCATGAGCATACCAGACAGATCCTTGTATGACTGGGTTTCATGAAAATGGTGTAGAACAGAGATTCCAGTATGTTGGAGCCTTCTGAGTAGTGGGCCAAGAGCAGTGGTGGACAGGTGTGTGATAAATCTTCAGTGGTACGGCCGTGAGGATCTACCATTGTATTCCAAATGGCATGTTACTGACATGGTGCAGCCAGCAGACTCTTATATGTAAAGGCATCTTGTTATATGGAGAGGTTTCAGGGCAATGTTCAGAATCAGGTTGATATGGACAAGGGGGCAATGGGGCAAGCAATGAGGAATAAAAGCATGGTTGGTGCATTCTCTTGCAGACCGTGGCCCACCACACGTGACAGAACTCCCTCCAGCACTGTGTCCCAGTTGAGCTCCTTGTATGTCATGAAGCAAATACTAAACTTCCAGTTCAGTAGCAAAAACATCACAAAAAGTGGACGAGGACCAAATGGCTTCACAGTCAACACAGGGAGACACTTAGTCCCCTGTGGCCACAGTTTACCTTCAAAGAGATAATTCAGCACTGCTGCTCATCTTCATTGGAAAATAAGAAGACATGTCCTCCAGGTCACATAGATGCAGACCCAGCTTTGATGGTCTCACTACAAAGGAAGTCAAATCTCCTGACAACAACATATATTTCAAGTGCCCAAACTCAGAGGCAGTTTCTCAAAAAGTTTTTAGGCCAGCAGAGCTTCATGTTTGTGGATTGTTTACCCTGTCCCTTACTTTTGGAAACTCCTCTACCACCTCCAAAGTTGTGAATTCCAGAGCATTTCCATTTCAGATATGTATTCACTGATTTTCTAACTCTTTTCCTCTATTTGTGTCTTAATTGGGGCGAAGGTATTGACAAGGTATTGCATTGGATGAGAGTGGAAGGATATTTGTGCAGCACATATTTGCATACACATTAAATTCATTTTCCAATTTTCCTTTCGAAATACTGAATCCCTGACACTAATACCTACCTACTAGAGTCAGACTACTCATCCTAATATAAAGGAGAAAAATAACCCAAACACAATAGAAATACAAGCAGTTCAGAGGAGGCATGTTGTATACTTGGACTTGCCTTTTGCATTATATAATGTAGGAGTTATAAATTTAGTCAATTTTTAATTGAAATAGTCCTCCATGTTTTTTTAAAGTTAACAGATATGTGTATTCTTGTTCCCCTTTCTCTGTAGTTTATTCACTCATATATATTCATATGCACATATAGAATCCTACCTGGTATCACATGTACATTTTTGTGAGGTGGCTGACTTGGCAGATACAAGTTGTGAGAAGAGTTTACTACTCTTAAACGCTGTTGGAACTGAAAATTTAACCTACAAGCTTCCTAGTAGAACAACATTATACATTAGCTCATGTTCAGTAAAATAAATATTTTGCATCTGTGGATGATATATATTTAATGATGAATTTTGATTGGCATATATATTGCTTCTTTTTAATGTCTGTATGTGTTTTTTTTTTTGTATCTATAAATACACTCTCCAGATTTTTCAAAATATAAAATATATGTGTCTTATATACACTCTCTAAATTTGTTCATGTTCATGTACGTGGATTCATAATCAACTTTTCACAAGATTATTTTCAGACATATTCATCTACCTGAAATATATATTTGTTTACTAGTACTGAAAACTAACTTCAGTGAATGGTGCATACAAATGCTAATAATTCTACAGTAACTAACCCAGTCTAACATCAATGCAAGTAGATTCCTATGGGACATGATATGTAATTTGACGTTTATTTGTATTCAACACTGGTACATTACTTTTTCTTCAGTGTTTGCACAACATAGGATTTACATTTCATCCACAAGTTCACAAATTTAGAGGCATTTGTTTCAACTTTAATCACTTCTTGCTTCAGAACACGTGTATTGTCAGGGTGTCTTGACTGGTCTTTAAATGAGAATTCTTTCCAAACATATTATTTTCAATTTTCATAATCACTATTGAAGCAAAACTCACATACACTCCATGATAAACCAAAACACTAATATTACCATTAGATGTGTGTCTGTTTGGAATGAATGATTATATAACAATATAAGATTTCTTATAATTTCTCAGATATCAGTTCAATCCATTATTTAAAGTTGGAACAAGTTATATTATTTATTCACTTATGGTCAATTCATGATTTATCTCTATATTCATAGACACAGGGTACACCTCTTTGTACCCCCAATACTAATATTACGTCTTCAATATATTGCTTCCAGAAATGGTGGTAGAAATACTCATGTGACCTTATCTACATATACATTTTATCACAGTAATATTCTGAACAAAAAATGTAAAGATCACACTTATGATTGTACCAAAGCCGAAATGGAAAGTGTACATGGATTACTAAAACATCCATGTCTAGGTTGCCTAATGCTCTCAAATGTCAATCCTATTGGTGACTACATATTTGTTTCTTCCTAAGATTATATACTGAAACTCAACCCTGTAGAAAATGTCTAATCCTATCACTCATTTTATACTTTGCCTGATTTCATAATGTCTCTATTGATATCTGCTTTTCTACATATATTCCCCAGCTCATTATAGTTACTGACTTTTCATATGTGCTGACATTTACATTCATTCTCTAACCAAATCCCTATTGGGAAAGAACTTTTGGTGCAAATCCTATACTCACTCTTCTTCCTAAACATACCAAATATCTTCCTAATCCTACCTACTATCCCTTTTTGACTGGATGTTCTCTTCTACATTCAATCATCCAAGGTACAAGGTCCTATGCCATTGTATATCAAATTATCTGAGACATATTTGCAGAACATAATTCAAAGCTAAGTATACCAGTCAAGGGCCCAATGGTTTTCTGGGCTTCAAATCATACCTAGATTTCTGTTTTCATACTTTTATTTCACCTCTATATTCTTGTACATATCATAGGTTCCCAATACCATTATTCATGGCACAGAATGATTTATAACCCAAATCGAACCTGTGATTAACCCGAAACATACACTGTTCCCTCAATCTCATTTTACAGAAGAGCAGGGACAAAGTTGTTCTTACAGTACAGGAAAGTAGGGTACCTTCTACCTGCCGAGAATCTCAAAGGTCCATGCAGAAATGATACCTGGAGAAGTTTTAGGCAGGTATGAAAGACCTGAGAGAGCAAAAGTCATCTTCCATGGCAAACAACCTGGTCAGAATGAAGGAATGTGTCTGAATCAGCCTCTCTCTTCTTATTGTAGAGAAGATGGACCAAACCAGGCATGGGTGGAAAGTTTTGCCCAGGTTCCTATGGTTGATATACCATTCCAACTTGTTAAAGTGTCACAGGAAGTAGGGGCCAGCTCCATCTCATGGGACCCTTGGAAGCAACTTTTAGGATAAAGTGGTTGCCAGGGCAGTGACCTCATTCAGTTCCAAAGAAAGTGACATACGTCATTTCCTTGTTGATGCAACTCTCTGAACTTGGTATCCAAGAAGCCAGGCACCCAGAAGGAGTCCCTGTCCCAGTCTCAGGGGGCTCACTTGGTTGGATTTAATAAGAATAGAGTCAGTCTTTCTTGGTACCTACTGATGTGAGGAAGCACAAATGCCAGGAGAGCTGTGAAGAGGGACCTTTCCTGAGAAAGATGGTAGTGGCTCACCAATTTTTTCTGACAACTTCAGAGAGTTGGCCAAGGAAACCAGATCTGATAGAAGACAGGCCATTTTGGGGAACATAGTTTAGCCCACCAGTCAGAGGACTTTCTGGATAGTCAAAGACCTACTTGGGGGAAGGAGGTGCCTTTGTGGGCAGTGGGTGTGTGTTTGTTATTTTGTCTCATCTTCTGAGAATAGGTAGGAAAGTCGCTTTGTTTGGTTTGGAGTGGACTGTTTCTAGTAAGTCGTTTGATAAGACTAGTATTCCTATGTCTGTGTATCCCACTGTGTTCGTTGTTGTAGACATTAGAAAAGACAATGCATTAATGGATGTCTAGTCTATTATAAATCTTCCCATAATTCATACTAGCCAATTAGTGAATGGACTGCAACTTGTCTTATCCATGGGCAACACCTGCTATCTTCCTAAGTTCCTGTTTTCTTCCTGAATTCTGGCCACTATCCAGAATTGGCTCATGGTTTTGTTTCCAAGATATGTACCACCTCCAAGCTCTGTGACACGGCCATGTACTGGATAGCTGAAGATAATAGCGAGATTCTCAGAAAACTCAGATATAAGTGTGACCAGGAAAGTCTCAGTGTAGAGACCATGTTTTGCACCTTTTCTTACATATTGTTCTGTTGCCCTGAATGTAGGATATCAGTGTGACCAGGAAAGTCTCAGTGGAGAGACCATGATTGGGTCTTTTGCTTAACTATTTTTCTGTTGCAATGAATGTCTGGAATGTCTTTGCCTCAGGCCACCCCTTTGTGTAGCCTGAAGAATATAGTTTTGAAATGGAAATTAATGGGCATCACCTGTGGGTTTTTGCTTAATTGCTTTGGAAAGGGATGTCGCTGAATTAGCCTCTTGGCCTTGTGTGTGGCTGTGACTTAGATTCTCAGCACCTGATGGATCTAAAGAATGATCCCATGTGTGCATCCCAAACCAAAATAGCCAAAAGATCAGTCATTGTGGATGAAGTCACATGCCTTCCTCTGTTAGGTTCCTGACCTCCATCAAGTGAAAATAGAGATTCTTTGGGTCAAATGAGTTCTTCCAAGCCCTGCAGAGGTGCTTGGGGTTTCGCATGACTCCAAATCACATAAAGAATCTATATCTGAAAGTCAGTAGGCCTCAAATTGGAGAAACAGAGCAGTATTAAAGGCATGCTTATTTGATCATTCCTGTTTCACAGGAAGGGTGTCCTGGACATCCTGACTTTAGGCAAATGAGGGGCAAGCAAGCTTATTTTGGAAACTGTCTTTGCCTGCGCCCCTCATGGAAACCTTCAGCCAGAGGTGATGATGAGTGACTACATGGAAGAAGATTAGTATCATGTGGGAGTGTTTTGGTTATAATTTTGGTCATTTGTGTCTCGGTTGGAAGAAATGACTGGGTCCACCTAGGCTTGAACTCTGGTTTGATTCCCCTTAGATACTGAGTTGTGGAACTGAACTCAGAGAAGTATTGCCATGAATTTTGTTGGGATTTTAGGAGGACACGCATGAGAGTCGTCCTTGGAAACTGAGATCTAGGCCCAGGGTGGCTTTCAAAAGAGCACTGGGAATCTCAGCCCGTATATAACATGAATTTATTATAAAGACTTGGAAGGCTGAGTTGAGAGTCAAAACACACATGGGCCTCACATTTAGACCTCAATGGGCCTGGCTTCATGTGACCTTTTTGGGCACTCTTTGGGAAGCCTTGCCTGTGAGAGTTTTCCAGAGCTTTCATTGAAATGAGCTTCCTCAACATTTAATGATTCCTGAATGAATAGAAACCCAAAGTGCCTCCAACTTCATCTTTGAAAAATGGCTAGATAAAAACCATGAAATTTTTGAAATTTCCATGACCAGGTGGCACTGGAAAACTTTTGGATGCCTGTTGCTGATCATGAGAATACCAGACAGTGCCTTGATTGACTGGGTTTCATGAAAATGGTGTATAACAGAGATGCCAGTAAGTTCGATCCTGCTGAGTACTGGCCCAGAGCAGTGGCGGGCAGGTGTTTGATAAAACATCGGTGGTAGTGCCATGAGGATCTACCATTGGATTCCAAATGGCTTGTGACTGACATGGTGCAGCCAGGAAACCCTTATATGTAAAGGCATCTTGTTATATGGAGAGGTTTCAGGGCAATGTTCTGAATCATGTTGCTATTGTCAAGGGGGCAAGCTACGTGGGATAAAACTGGTTGGTGCATTCTCCTGCAGACCCTTCCCCCCACACCTGACAGAACTCTCTCCAGTACTGTGTCTCATTTGAACTCGTTGTATTTTGTGAAGCAAATACCAAACTCCCAGAGCAGCATCAAAAACACCGCAAAAATTAGAGGATGACCAAATGGCTTCACAGTCGACACCGGGAGACACTTATCCCTTAGAGGCCACAGTTTACCTACAAAGAGAGAATTCAGCACTGCTGCCTCATTACATTGGAGAATAAGTAACCATGTCATCCAGGTCACATAGATTCAAATCCAGCTTTGATGCTCTCACTACAAAGTAAGCTAAAGCTCCTGACAACAACATATATTTCAAGTGCCCAACCTCAAAGGCAAATTCTCAAAAAACTTTAGACCAGCAGAGCTCCATGTTTGTGGAGGGTTTACTCTGTCCATTACATTTAGAAACTCCTCTACCAGCTCCAATGGTGTGAAATCTGGAGCATTTTCCATTCCATATAGGTATTGACAGATTTTTTTTAACTCTTCTCCTCTAATTGTGTCTTACTTGAGGCGAAGGTAATGTCAAGGCATTGTTCTGGATGAGAGTTGGAAGATTTTTCTGTAGCATATGTTTGCATACACATTGGATTCAATTTCCTATTTTCCATTCAAAATACTGAATCCCTGACACTAACCCATACCCTACCAGACTCTGACTACTAATCCTAATATGATGGAGAAAAATAACCCAAACAGAATAGATATACAAGCAGTTCAGTGGAGGCATGTTGTATAGTTGGGCTTGCCTTCTGCATGATACAGAGCAGGAGTTATAGATCTAGTCAATTGATTATTGAAATAGTTCTCCATGTATTTTTAAATTTAACAAATATGTGAATTCCTGTCTCCCTTTTTCTGTAGCCTATTCAGCATGTGTATTTTTATATGCATATATAGAATCCTACTTGGTACCACATGTACATTCTTGTGATTTGGTGGACTTGGCAGATACAAATTGTGAGACGAGATCACTCCTACTTAACCCTGTTGGTACTGAATATTCAAACTATGGGTGAGATTCCTAGTTGAACAACATTTTACATAAATCCATGTTCAGTAAAATGAATATTTTTAGATCTGTGGATGATATATATTTTATGATGAATTTTGATTGACATACACATTGCTACTTTTTTTGTCTTGTGTACTCTCCAGATTTTTCAAAATATGAAATATATGTGTCTTATCTACACTCCATAAATATGTTCATGATCATGTATGTGGATTTATAATCAACTATTCACAAGATTATTCTCAGAAATATTCATCCACCTGAAATTTGCCTAATGCTCTCAAATATCAATCTGATTGTTGACTACATATTGGTTTTTTCCTAAGATTATATACTCAAACTCAACCCTGTTCAAAATGTATAATCCTATCACTCACTTTATACTTTGCCTGATTTTCTAATATCTCTATTTATATCTGCTTTCCTACATATTTTCCCCCCTTCATCATTGTGACCGACTCTTCACCTGTGCAGACATTAACATTCACTCTCTAATCGAAACCCTAGAGCTAAAGAACTTTTGTTCCAAATCCTATACTCACACTTCTTCCTAAACGTACTGACCATCTTCCTAATTCTATCAACTATCCCTATTTGACTGGATGTTCTCTTCTACATTCAATCATCCTAGTAAATGTCAGGCGAGCTTTGCAGGAGGAGACCACCAATAGACTATCTCATGCAACAGCCAAAGTTTATTGACTGTCCAGCATGCTGGTGCTCAGAGCTCACTTGAATAGAGCAGACAGCCCTGAGAATAGCTTAAGTAGAGCTTATATACTTTACCTGGAGAGGGCAGGGAGGGAAGTTTATTGATGGATCAAGGCGAGTGGGCGATTTGCGTGGAACTGGGTCAGGGAGCACATTCTGCAGTTTGGCAGTTGGGGACAGCACATACTGGGAACAAGATTTTCAAGTATCTCTCAAGATTTCAACAGTGTTTTGTTAAGCATACAGAAAAACAGGAAGTGACAAGTACCTATTTTATTAACCTTTTATTCCCCAATTCTTCTTCTGGCTACTTTTAATCATAAAAATGATCATTGGGGGTGTCACATTCTATGTCTGCTAGTGGGGTATTACCTTAAGTTTAACTCGTCCAATTTGAGCCTAGAGAAAAGAAATTACACGGTTGAGAAAACAGGGTTTTATAGTTAGCAATAATATGAGGATTATTTTTGGACCGGCCAGGGTTGATAAAAACGTAGTTAACCAGGGGGACTGTGTGAACCAAGACTCAAACCACCCTTTTTGGGCCTCTCTCTATCGTTGATGCTCTTCAAGACGTCTTTTTAATTTACTCATACATTTTATTACAACTCCAGTATGCTCGGCATACAAACAACATTCTTCCCTCAATGGAGCACAAAGGCCCCCTTCTCTCATGAAGAGCAGGTCCAACCATCGAGTGTTCTGAAAAACAACTTCAGAGAGAGAGGTTATAGATTCATGCAAAGCTCTGATGGAGGTTTCTAATATCTTCGTTTTGGTCTATTGCTGTCATATTTTTTGTCATTTGTTGAGTCCCATGGACAAAGGCAGTAGTTCCCGTGCCCACCAGTGCAGCAATTCCTATTCCTAATAGGATGGCTAAAGGGAGGGATATATATTTTCAGTGGAACAGGGTTGTATGCCCCCCTATTTGATCTTCAAATGAACCTGTGTCGTGATAGAGCACTCTGGGAAACATCTGCACCATTTCACAATTAATCACATCTGTTGACCATTTCATGAAAACATAAGCAATGTTTAAGTATATAGAATTATGCTGTAGTAGCGACAGACAAGGCAAGGCACCTAAGATAGCAGTGAAGACAGGGAAACTGTCCTATTTGGTTGCAACCGGATTCAGAGGGCATTGATTCTGTTGTAATCAAGTAATCCTCTGAAACCCAAGTTGAGGTAGTTTCAGAATTTTGTACCCAACATTTAAGGGAAGGGGCTCAGAAGTTCACAGTCTGCAGAAGTTGAAAAAAGCAGTTTTTGTTTCTGTTTTTTTCCTCAGTTCTGGGCAAGTTAACTTTTCAAGGACACCTGGGAAGGTAAGAGCTTTTTCTTCCCTTTCTTATTTTCCCCCTGCCAGCTTTACCACGGAGCCCAGTTGCTAACTTCTTTAACTTAGAAATGTAGCCATCTCTCTGAAGCCCCAGGTCAAGGCCCAAGGCTTTTTTCACATATTTTTGTGAAAAACTAGAAAGAGGGTGTCTAGCTAAGGATTGCTGATTTTTTTAGCCAGTGGCCAAGTAGAACAGGGCAATATGAAAAGAGGAAGCTTAACTACATTGAACTCTTTTACAGGGACTCTTTTCATGAAAGTCCAAAACTCAGCCATGGTGAAGACTTCTGGAGAAGGTCAGTTAAGACTTTTCAGTGGGCCTGGTACAGAAGGGGAAGACAGGGAAGGTGGGGCTGAGAGCAGCTCCGAGGATCTGAGAATGAGGAAGAAGGGATGTAAAAGAATAATTTGAGAAATGGTTTGGGATTTTCCTAGCAACAAAAACTTGAGCAGTAGAACAGGTAGAGCAGAGGGGAAGACGGGAGTGAGTATCCCAAAACGCATGTGAGGGACTTTAAATTCTTAGTAAACTGTTTTCAGTGATGACAAAGCAACTTTAAAGGCCATTTTTATTACATCTTGAATAGGTGTCTGAGGACCCTCCTCAGCTGGTTTGAGCTTTGGGTTAGCTGAAAAGAGGACCTGGTGGGACCCGGTGTGGGCACTGACAGGAGAAGAGAGGAGTGAGTGGGTGGAGGGGTACTTCAGTAGCTGCTAACTCAGCAAGGGGGCAATGGTCTGAGAACCAGCGAAGGTTTGGGTTTTTGATCTATTAATTGGAGGGAAGAAATCAGGTTTCTGAAGTGGGAGTGACAGCAGAGACTCTGGAGCAGAAGGCTGAAGGTGAGGATCTATTGGATAAGCAGAGTTCAGGATGTGAGTGAAGGAGGGAAAAGGCCTCCACATAGGGGAATCTCCTTTCACCCTTTTGAGCACTTGCAGATGTTAAAAAGGTCATGCAGAATTTGAGGATCTAGAGACCCCTCTGGGAGCCATTGGTTTTTGTTATCTAATTCGTAATATGGCCAATGCTGTGCACTGAATTTGATGAGGAGTTTGGGTTCCATCAGGCAGCCCCTGTATGCTCACATCCCCATTACTTACAGAAGAAGTCGGCTTTCCCCCCACACACTCATGGCTGTTTGTGGCTTTGATCGTCGGTCGGGCAAACATAGTAATCTAGGCTAGCCAACCTGCATCTGGCTCGTGTGTCCCTACATCCATAATGTTTGTTTCCATTATCTATTGTACGGAAGGGATTTAATGGAATTTTAGTGGAATCCTCTTCATCAGGAATATCCCAATAGGAAAGACCAATAGCCAGCTGACAAATGTCTGGGTAAAGTGATGGTCACCAGGTACCTAAGGGGGTTGTATGCAAGATAGATTATACATCTTTTCCAGTAGAATTTGTGATCAGCCATCGCTGCTGCACTGGCTGATGAGGGTTAGGACTACTTGTTGCGAAGGGGAGATTCTATAGCCTTATCCACATGGTGAATATGCAATTTGAAAGTGTTACCAGTCTTTTCCAGTTTCTAGCCAGAGTGTGGACAGGGCGCAGGCTTGAGATGAGAGGCATGGATCTAGGAAGTGATTCTGTCTACCTTTACCACTGTAGATGTTATAAGTAGCACCTGGTATTGTCCTTTCCAGCAGGGTTCCAGGGATGACACCTGATATCGTCTTACGTAGATGAAGTCTCTTACTTGATATCGATGTGGAGTCCCTTCGTCCCCAGTTTGGTAGGCAGTGGCCAGCTGTTTCTACAGGTATCACTGAGTTCTTTCAAGAGTTTAAGTCTGTCAAGCAAGGGGGTGTGGAAGGGATCGTTAGGTCTTACAGTTGGGCTTAGGTCACTTACTGGAGGAGAGGCACCCTAGAGAATTTCACAGGGGATGAGGTTACTCAAAAAAACAGAGGGAGTATTTCTTGCATGAAACATTGTATATGGCAGGAGCATAGTCCAATCTTTTATGCTGGTCTCTAAGCTTAATTTCATTAAGGCCTCTTTAATGCTTCTATTCATTCTTTCTACCTGTCCTGAACTCTGGGGTCTGTTAGCACAATATAACTTCCAATTAATCCCCAGGTTCCTGGCTAACCCCTGACTTACCTGAGCCACGAACGCCGGTGCATTATCAGATGGTATTACCTTAGGCAGGCCGTGTCTTTGAAAAATATCTTCCAGGATCTTCTGGACCACCTTTTGTGCTGTTTCTTTTATTTTTTCTTTTCTTTTTTAGTGGGGAAAGATTCAATCCATCCTAAAAATATATCTACAAAGACTAGGAGATATTTATGTCCATACCTTGCTGGCTTAATTTTAGTAAAGTCAACTTCCCAGAATTGTCCTGGTCTGGATCCTCATAGGTGCTTTCCTGCAGGAAGCTTGGAAGGGTAAGCATTAACCATTTGATGGACTTGACAGGCTTTTTTTACCCATTCAGCTATTTTTTTTTGCTTTGAGTCAGTTAGTGGAAAACTCTGTTCTTGATACTTCAGAAATACCTGCAGTTTCTTTTAACCAAGGTGAGTGAGTTGATGTGCATTTTCTACTGACATAGTTAGAGCTGTGATTATAGGAGTTTTTACTGAAAGATTTAGAAATTCCACTTGGGGGCCTTCAGGGTGAAAAGTTATTTTGGCCAGGAGCTTGGTGAGCAGATCTCTGCCCATCAATGGGGCCCGGCATTCTGGGATTACTAGGAAGGAGTGATCTATTTTTCCTTTCCCCAGGTCCATGATCCTCTTAGTTGTCCAAGCCAGATATTTACTGCCATTAGCCCCTTGAACTAGAGACCTTTTATTTGATAGAGGGCCCAAAGTGGTCTTAGGGGTGAGTATATTGCCCCTGTATCCACTTCAAAGTTTACTGGGGTCCCCTCCACTTCAAAAGTTGCCCTGAACTCAGGGAGGGGATCTGAGCCGCGACTTTCTTAGTCATCCTCCAGAGTCAGAATGGCTGACTGGCGTGGCTTTCTCTTTCTACGGCACTCTTTGGCCCAGTGTCCTTTTTTTTTACAGTAGGCACATTGTTCTGAGGCCAGGGGTGGCCTCTGGCATGGGACCAGGTATCCATTCCTGTCTCCCTGTTTCTTAATTTCTGGCCCTTCTGTTGTTGTGACCAGGACCTTAGTCAACACCTTAGTCTGTCTTTTGTTTCTTTTATCCTCCCTTTGCTCCCTTGTATTCCTCAGTTTCTCTCTTAAGGTATACTATCTTGTCTTCTGTGACTAAGTCTCTCAAAGTCATATCTTGTAATCCATCTAAGCATTGTAACTTTCTTTTAATATCCAGGGCAGCTTGCCCAATAGAGGCCATCCTGACAGATGTCTTTTGATCCTCTGCCTGAGCATCGAAAGGAGTATATCTCCTATATGCCTCCCTAATTCTCTCTAGAAACATAGAGGGAGATTCATCAGGCCTTTGAATAATCTCTCTTACCTTGGCCAAATTAGTTGGTTGCCTAGCGGACACTCAGATGCCCACTATTAGAACCTGGCCATAAGTGGACAGATGCATTCTAACTTCAAAGGTGTTGGTGTCCCATTTGGGTTGTTTCAAGGGAAAACCAGCTTTGATTAAGTTGGGAAGATGTGTTGGTCTCCAATCTGGCCCGAGGATTTTTTTTCAAGCTTCCAGGAGAATTCTCTTTTGTTCCTCTGTCATAAAGAGAGTGTCTAGGAATTGTTGACAGTCATCCCAAGTATTCAGGTGTGAAAACATCAATGACTCAACAAGACCTGTGAGCCGGGTGGGGTCCTCGGAAAAAAAGGCATTGTGATTTTTCCAGTTATATAGGTCTGAAGAGGAGAAAGACCAATATTTGTCAGCTTGCATTTTGCCCCTATGGCCTTCGTCAATCAATGGTCCATAGGGACATAGGGGGAGCATCAGTGGAGTTCCAGGGTTTTCAATCATTCAAAGCCAGCGAGTTCCCTCAGCCGGGCCAGCTTCCTCCTGGGGAGGTGGGGCTGTGTGTGCTGTGGGGGAGTTATCTGGAGGGCGCAGGGCCAGCTTAGCTTCCTCCAATGGCGGAGAGGCTGAGTCAGCTGCAGGGGAATCACTTAGAGGGGGTTGGTGGTTGGGGGATGAGGGCAGGGTATGAGGAGGGGGATGAGAGTCCAGTAGAGTCAAATCTTGTGACTCAGGGAGAACAGAGGGTGGTGGAGGAGGAGGAGCACAGGGTTTGAGAGATCATGGGGGAAGCAGTACAAGCAGGGAAAGGGACAAGGAAAGGCTTCAACCATGGAAGAGGAGACTTGCAGAGGTCCTGCAAAGTTAAGATGCATGGCTGTTGATCAGGATGGCTATGTGTGCACAGCTGAAAGACAATATCTCTGACTTTTTAAATTAGTGGGAAGTATAAAGATGCTTCTAGGGGCAATCCGACTTGAAAGGTGAAACATTCTGAGGCACAGACAGTCTGGCAAGTCTGCAGTTTTACAGAAAAAGAAAGATTCTGAGCCCTTAAGCGAACTTTGGTCCAGTGATCAAGGGTCAGGGACAGAGACATTGAAGTGCTCTGTCCCATATTGAAAGATACACAAACAGTGAATGCAACAACACACAACACAGACAAGACAAGACAATAAAGACAGGCAATGGACGTCCAAAACTGAGACCAGGACTGCGTAGCAGGCAAAATCCTATGGGCTGGCAATACCGAATCTGAAACAAAAAATCACTGAGTCGAGGAGACAATTGTTCCTCGATTTCTCGAGTCCTCGGTGGCATCCCCCAATACCATTATTCATGCAGCAGACTGATTCCTAACCCAAATCGAACATGTTATCAACCCTAACCATACATTGTTACCTCAATCTAACTTTACAGAAGAGCACGGACAGAGTTTGTCTTACAATCCAGGAATGTAGGGGATCTTCCACCTGCTGAGAACCTCAAAGATCCATGCAAAAATGATCCCTGAAGAAGATGTAGGCAGCTTTGAAGGACCTGATTGAGCAAAAGTCATCTTCCATGGCAAACAACCTGGTCAGGATGAAGGGTTGTGTCTGAATCAGCCTCTCTATTCTTAATGTAGAGAAGATGGACCAAATGAGACCTGTGTGGAGAGTTGTTCCCAGATGCCTATGGTTGATATACCATTCTAACTTGTGAATGTGTCACAGGAACCAGGGGCAGCTTCTATCTCATGGGACCCTTGGAAGCAACTGTTAAGACAAAATGGTTGCCAAGGCAGTGAACTCATTCTGTTCCTGAAGGAAATGGCCTCACCTCACTTCCTTAGTGATGGAACTCTCTGATCTTGGGATCCAGGAAGCCAGTTAAACAGTGCCAGTTTTAGTCCCAGTCCCAGTGTTCTCACTTTTTGGATATCCCGAGGACAGGGTCATTCTTTCTTGCTAACTACTGATGTTAGGATGTCGAAATGGCAGAAAAGCTCTGAAGAGGTGCCTTTCCTGAGAAAGAAGGTAGTGCCTCACTGCTGACTCCTGACAACTTCAGAGAGTTGGCCAAAGACACAAGATCTGAGACAGGACAGGCTATTTTGAAGGAACATTGTATGGCCCTCCAGTCAGAAGACACTCCGGATAGTCACAGACCTACTTGTGGGAAGGAGGTGCCTTTGTGGGTTTGGGTATGAGTTTCTGGTTTTGTCTCATGTTCTGAGAATAGGTAGGAAAGGTGGTTTGTTTGGTTTGGAGTGAACTATTTCTAGTAAGTCTTTTGACAAGGTGAGTGTTTCTATGTCTGTAACTCACTGTCCGTGGTTGTAGACATTAGAAAAGATAATGCATCAGTGGATGTGTCCTGTCTATGAGAAAGCTCCCCAGCATTCATCCTACCAAATTTATGAATGGACTGCCGCTTGCCTTATGGATGGCCAACTCCTGCTATGTGTGCATCCAAAACCAAAATGGCTAAAAGAACAGTCATTGTGGATAGAGTCTCTTGACTTCCTCTGTAAGGTTCCTGATCTCAATTAAGTGAGAATAGAGATCCTTTGGGTCAAGTGAATTCTTTAAATCCTACAGAGGCTAGCTCATAGTTGCTTGGGTTTTCTCATGACATTAATTCACATAAAGAATCTAAAATGCACAGTCAGTAGGCCTCAAATTGGAGAAGCGGAGCAGTATTAATGGCAGGCCTATGTGATCACTCCTGGTTCACAGGAAGCATGTCCAGGCCACCATGACATTAGGCAAATGAGGTGCACGGGAGCTTATTTTGTACACTGCCTTGGGCTGCACCCCTCATGGAAACCTCCAGCCAGGTTTCATGATGAGTGTCTATATATAAGAAGATGAGGGCAATGTGGGAGTTTTTTGGTTTTAATTGTGGTCATTTGTGTGGTGGTAGAAAAAGATGACTGGGTCCACCTGGGCTTGAACTCTGGTGTGATTCCCCATAAAGACTGAGTTCTGGAATTGACCTCAAAGAAGTATTGCCATGAATTGTGTTGGCATATTAGGAGGCCACGCATAAGATTCCCCCTTGGAAACTGAGATCTAGGCCCTGGGTGGCTTTCCACAGAGCACTGGGAATCTCAGCCAGGATATCACATGATTTTATTGTGAAAGATTTGGCAGCCATAGTTGAGAGTCAAAACACACATGGACTTCACATTGTAGACCTCAATGGGTCTGGCTTCATGTGACATTTTGGCCACTCTTTTGGAAGCCTTGACTGTGAGAGTCCTCCAGAGATTTCATTGAAATTAGCTTCCTCACCATTTAATGGTTATTGAAATAATTGAAACACTCAGTGCCTCCAACTTCATTCTTGAAAAATGGCTCCATATATACCATAAAATTTTTGAAATTCCCATGACCAGGTGGCACTGGAGAACCACTGGATATCCTGTTGCTGATCATGAGTGTGCCAGATACTGCCTTGATTGACTGGGTTTCACAAAAATGGTGTAGATCAGAGATGCCAGTTAGTTGGAGCCTGCTGAATAGTGGGCCTAGAGCAAAGGTGGGCAGGTGTGAGATAAAACAGCTGTTGTGGTTTCATGTGGATCTACCATTGGCATCCAAATGGCTTCTGACTGACATTGTGCAGTCAGCAGACCCTTATATGTAAAGGCATCATGTTGTATGGATAGGTTTCAGGGCAATGTTCAGAATCAGGATGCTTTGGTAAAGGGGGCAAGCTATGTTCGACAGAAGCCTGGTTGGTGCATAATCCTACAGGCCCTGTCCCACCACACGTGACAGAACGCCCTCCAGCACTGTGTCTCAGTTGAACTCCTTGTATTTTGTGAAGCAAATACCGAACTCCCAGTGCAGCATCAAGAAAAACCACAAAAATTGGAGGATGAGCAAATGGGTTTACAGTCCACACGAGGAGACACTTAGAACCCAGTGGCCACAGTTGACCTACAAAGAGAGATTTCAGCACTGCAGCCTCGTGTTCATTGGAAAATAAGATACCATGTCCTCCAGGTCACATAGATGAAGACACATCTTTGATGGTCTTACTACAAAGGAAGCTAAAGCTCCTGACAACCACTTATATTTCAAGTGCCCAATCTCAGAGGCATTTTCTCCAGAAGTCTTTAGGCCAGCAGAGCTTCGTGTTTGTGGAGTGTTTACCATGTCACTTACTTTTGGAAACTCCTCTTCCACCTCCAAGTTTGTGAACTCCTGAGCATATTCAATTCCTGATATGTATTCACAGATTTTCTAACTCATCTCCTCTAAATGTCGTATTTGGTGCGAAGGTAATGTCAAGGAATTGTTCTGGATGAGAGTGGGAAGATTTTTGTTTAGCACATATTTGTATACACATTGGATTCATTTTCCAATTTTTCATTCAAAATACTCAATCCCTGACACTATACCATACCCTACTAGGCTCTGACTACTATTCCTGACATGATGGAGAATAATAACCCAAACAGAATAGAAATAGAAGAAAATCAGAGGAGGCATGGTGTACATTTGAACTTGCCTTTTCCATGATATAGCGTAGGAGTTATAAATCTAGTCAATTTTTTGTTTAAAGAGTTCTCCATGTGTTTTTAAATTTATCAAATATGTGAATTCCTTTCTCCCCCATTTCTCTGTATCCTATTCAGTACATGTATTTTTATATGCACATATAAAATCGTATCTTGTATCATACGTACTTTTTTGTGAGGTGGCTGACATGTCAGATACAAATTGTGAGAAGAGATCACTCCTCCTAAACGCTGTTGAAACTGAAAATTCAACTTATGGGTGGGCTTCCTAGTTGAACAACTTTATATATAAATCCATGTTCAGTAAAATGAATATTTTTGGATACGTGGATGATATATATTTCACGATGAATTTTGATTGGTATATATATATTGCTAGTTTTTAATGTCTCTGTGTATGTGTGTGTGTGTGTGTGTATATATATATATATATATATATATATATATATATATATATATATATATATATATATATATACACTGTCCAGATTTTTAAACATATGAAATATATGTGTCTTTGGCCACTCTTTGGGAAGCCTTACCTGTGAGAGTTCTGTAGAGCTTTCATTGAAATGAGCTTCCTCAACATTTAATGGTTCCTGAATAAATTGAAACCCACAGTGCCACAAACTTCATCCTTGAAACATGGCTTAATAAATACCATGAAATTTTTGAAATTCCCATGACCAAGTGTCACTGGAGAAACTTTGGATGTCTTCTTGCTGATCATGAATGTACCAGACAGTGCCTTGACTGACTCTGTTTCATGAAAATTGTGTAGAACAGAGATGCCAGTAAGTTGGAGCCTGCTGAGGAGAAGTGGGCCCTGAGTTGTGGTGTGCAGGTGTATGATAAAACATCTGAGGTGGGGCCATGTGGATCTGCCATTGACTTCCGAGTGGCTTTTGGCTGACATGGTGGAGCCAGCAGACCCTTATATGTAAAGGCATCTTTTTATATGGAGAGATTTCAGGGCAATGTTCAGAATCAGTTTGTTATGGACAAGGGGGCAAGCTATGTGGGGTAGAAGCCTGGTTGGTGAATTCTACTGAAGACCCTAACCCTCCACACATGACAGAACTCCCTCCTGCTCTGTGTCCCATTTGAACTCCTTGTATTTCATGAAGCAAATACAAAAACCCCAGTGCAGAACCAAGAAACACCACGACAATTGTAGGATGACCAATTGGCTTCACAGTCAATACGAAGAGACACTTAGCCCCCAGTGGCCACAGATTACCTACAAAGAGAGAATACAGCACTGCTGGCTCATGTTCTTTGGAGAATAAGAAACCAAGTCCTCCAGGTCACATAAATGCAGACCCATCTTTGATGGTATCACTACAAAGGACAGTAAATCTCCTGAGAACAACATGTAGTTCAAGTGCCCAACCTCAGAGGCAGTTTCTCAAGAAGTATTTAGGCCAGCAGAGTTGCATGATTGTGGAGTGTTCATCCTGTCGCTTACTTTTGAAAACTCCTTTACAACCCCCAAGGTTGTGGTCTCCTGAGCATTTTCCATTCCAGATATGTATTCACAGATTTACTAATTCTTCTCCTCTAATTGTGTCTTACTTGGGGTGAAGGTAATGTCAAGGCATTGTTCTGAATGAGAGTGGGAAGATTTTTTGTAGCACATATTTCATACACAATGGATTCATTTTCCTATTTTCCATTCGAATTACTGAAACCCTGACACTAACCCACACCCTACTAGACTCTGACTACTAATCCTAATATTATGGAGAAAAATAACCCAAACAGAATAGAAATACAAGCAGTTCAGGGGAGGCATGGTGTATAGTTGGACTTGCCTTTTGCATGATAAAGTGTAGGTGTTATAAATCTGGTCAATTATTAATTGAAATAGTTCTTCATGTGTTTTGAAAGGTAACAATTATGTGAATTCCTGTCTCCCCTTATCTGTTGCCTATTCAGCACATGTATTTTTATATGCACATATAGATTCCTACCTGGTACCACACGTACATTCTTGTGAGGTGGCTGACGTGGCAGATACAAATTGTGAGAAGAGATCACTCCTCCTAAACGCTGTTGGAACTGAAAATTCAACCTATGGGTGAGCTTCCTAGTTGAACAACATTATACATAAATCCATATTCAGTAAAATAAATATTTTTGGATCTGTGTATGATATGTATTTCATGATGAATTTCGATTGTCATATATATTGCTACTTTTTTATATCTCTGTATGTGTTTTGTGAAAAATCTACACCCTCTAGATTTTTCAAAATATGAAATATATGTCTCTTATTATACACTCCCTAAATTCATTCATATTCCTGTATGTGGTTTTATAATCAACTTTTCACAAGATTATTTTCAGATATATTCATCCACCTCAAATACATATTTGTTTTCTAGTACTGAAAACTCACTTCAGTGAAGGGTGCATACAAATCCTTATATTTCTACAGTAACTGACCCAGGTTAACATCAATACAAGTAGATTCCTATGGGAAATGTTGTGCATTTTGATGTTCATTTTTATTCAACACTGGTACATTACTATTTCTTCAGTTTATGGACATCTTAGAAAATAGATTTCATCCACATTTCACAAATTTAAATGCATTTGGTACACTTTCTATCACTTCCTGCTTAAGATCACACGTATTCCTCCTTTTTTTTGACTTTTTTTTCATGATAGTTCTTCCTAACGCATTATTTTTGATTTCCATAATCTTTTTGAAGCAAAACTCACACTCTCTTTATGATAAACCATAACACTTACATTACCATTAGATGTATAATTGGATGGAATGAATGATTGTATATCAATGTAAGATTTCCTGTATATTTTCAGATATAAATTTATTCCAATTTCCAAATTTGATACCAGTTATATTATTTATTCACAGTATGGACTATTCATGCATTATCTCTATATTCATAGAAAAAGCGTACACCTATTTTTATCCCCAATACTATTTAATGAGTTTTCAAAATATAGCTCCCCTTAATGGTAGAAGAAATTCTCATGTCACCAGAACTACATATATATTTTATCACAGTAATATTTTGGAAAAAAATGCAAAGATCACACTTATGTCTGTACCAACTCCTAATTTGAATGTGAGTATGAATTACTAAAAACATCCATGTCCAGGATACCTAAGGCTCTCAAATGTCAATTCTATTGGTGAGTACATATCTGTTTCATCCTAAGATTATATATTCAATCTCAACCATGTTGAAAATGTCTAAACCTATCACTCACTTTATACTTTGCCTGATTTCCTAATGTCACTATTGATATCTATTTTTCTACATATTTTGCCCAGTTCATCATAGTGACTGATTCTTCAGATTTGCTGACATTTACATTCACTCTCTAACGAAAATCCTATTACTAAAAAAGTCTTGGTCCAACTCCTAGACTCACTCTTCTTCCTAAACTTATTAACTTCCTAATCCTCCTGACTACCACTTTTTGACTGGATGTTCTCTTTTACATTCAATCATCTGAGGTACAGTGTTTTAGCCTACAGATGTTGCACATCGTAGGATATATATCTTATTCACAAATTCACAAATTTATAGGCATTTGCTTCACTTTTAATCACTTCCTGCGTCAGAACACATGTATTCCTCCAGGTTTCTTGACTGTTTTTTTCATGAGACTTTTTTCAAAACACATTATTTTCGATTTCCAAAAACACTTTTGAAGCAAAACTCACACATTCTTCATGATACACCATAACGCTAATATTACCATTAGATGTATTACTGGTTGGAATGAATGATTGTATATCAATATAAGATTTCCTGTACATATTCAGATATCAGCTCAATCCATTACTTAAAGTTGGAACAAGTTTTATTATTTATTCACAGTATGGTCTATTCATGCTTTATCTCTATATTTATAGACACAGGGTACACCTCTTTGTACCCCTAATACTAATTTTACATCTTTAATATATTGCTCCGAGAAATGGTGGAAGAAATACTCATGTCACCTGATCTACATATACATTTTATCACAGAAATATTCTGGAAAAAAATGTAAAGGTCACACTTATGACTGTATCAAAGCCTAAATGGAAAGTGAACATGGATTACTAAAAACATCCATGTATAGGTTGCCTTTTGCTCTCAAATGTCAATTCAATTGGTGACTACATATTTGTTTCTTCCTAAGATTACGTATTCAAACTCAACCCTGTTGAAAGTGTCTAATCCAGTCACTCACTTTATACTTTGCCTGATTTTGTAATGCCTCTATTGATATCTGCGTTGCTACCTATTTTCCCCAGTTCATCATACTGAGTGACTCTTCATATGTCCTGACATTTACATTCACTCTCTAACCGAAACCCTATTGCTAAAGACCTTTTGTTCCAAATCCTATATTCACTCTTCTTTTTAAACCTACGGAATATCTTCCTAATCCTACTGACTATCCCTTTTTGATTGGATGTTCTCTTCTACATTCAATCATCCAAGGTAAAAGGTTCTATGCCATTGTATATCGTGTTATCTGAGACATCTTTGCAGAACATAATTCAAATCTAAGTATCCCAATCAAGGGCCCAATGCCCTTCTGGGATTCAAATCATACCGAGATTTCTGTTTTCATACTTATGTTTCACCTCTGTATACTTGTAAATATCGCAGGAAATGATTACTAACCCAAAATGAACCTGTTACTATCCCTAAACATACACTGTTCCCTCAATCTCATTTTACAGAAGAGCAGGGACAGAGTGGTTCTTACAATACAGGAAAGTAGTGGACTTTCCACCTGCTGAGAACCTCAAATGTCCATGCAGAAATGATACCTGGAGAAGTTGTAGGTATGTATGTAGGACCTGAGAGAGCAAAATTTATCTTCCATGGCAAACAACCTGGTCTGGATGAGGGATGTGTCTGAATCAGCCTCTCTATTCTTATTTTAGAGAAAATGGACCAAACCAGGCCTGTGTGGAGAGCTGTTCCCGGGTGCCAATGGTTGATATACCATTCTAACTTGTGAAATTGTCACAGGAAGTAGGGGCAGACTCCATCTCATTGGACCCTTGGACGCAACTCTTAGGACAAAGTTGTTGCCAAGGCAGTGACCTCATTCAGTTCCAAAGAAAGTGGCAAACCTCATTTTCTTGGTGATGGAACTCTCTGAACTTGGTATCCAAGAAGCCAGGCACCGAGGGGCAGTCCCAGTCCCAGTCCCAGTGGGCTCACTTGTTAGGATTTACCAAGGACAGTGTGAGTCTTTCTTGGTAACTACTGATTTGAGGATGGCCAAAAGCCAGGAAAGCTCTGAAGTGGGACCTTTCCTGAGAAAGCAGGCAGTGGCTCACCACTTTTTCCTGACAACTTCACAGAGTTGGCCAAGTAAACCAGATGTGAGAGAGGACAGGCCATTTCAGGGGATCATAGTATGGCCCACCATTCAGAGGACACTCCAGATAGTCACAGACCTACTTGGGGGAAGGAGGTTCCATTGTGGGAGTGGGTGTGGATTTGTGGTTTTGTCTCATGTTCTGAGAATAGGTTGGAAAGGCGGTTTGTTTGGTTTGGAGTGGACAGTTTCTAGTATGTTGTTTGACAAGGTGTGTGTTTCTTTGTCTGTGTATCCCAGTATGTCCGTTGTTATAGACATTAGAAAAGAGAATGCATTAATGGATGTGTCCAGTCTAGTATAAATCTTCCCCTAATTATTTGTGGCCAATTTATGAATGGACTGCAGCTTGTCTTATCGATGGGCAACACCTGCTATCTTCCTAAGTTGAAGTTTTCTTCCTGAATTCTGGCCACTCTCCAGAATAGGCTCATGGTTTTGTGTCCAAGATATGTACCACCTCCAAGCTCTGTGACATGTCCATGTACTGGAGAGCTGAAGAGAATGGCGAGCATCTCAGAAAACTTGGATATCATGGTGATCAGGAAAGTCTCAGTGGAGAAACCCTGCTTGGGGCCTTTTGCTTACTTATTGTTGTGTTGCACTGAATGTCAGGAAGGTCTTTGCCTCAGGCCACCTCTTTGTGAAGCCTGAAGAAAACTGTTTTCTTTCCAAATCCTATATTCAAATGGAAATGAATGGGCATCAACTGTGGCTCTTCGCTTAATTGCTTTGGAAAGGGATGTGTCTGAATTAGCCTCTTGGCCCTGTGTGTGGCTGTGGCATAGATTCTCACCACCTGATGGATCTATAGAATGATGTCATGTGTGCATCCAAAACCATAATAGCAAAAAGTCAGTCATTGTGGATGAAGTCTCTCCCCTTCCTCTGTGAGGTTCCTGACCTCCATCAAGTGAGAATAGGTTTTCTTTGGGTCAAATGAGTTCTTCAAATCCCTGCAGAGGTGCTTGGGTTTTCGCATGACTCCAAATCACATAAAAAATCTATTCCTGAAATTAGTAGTCCTCAAATGGGAGAAACAGAGCAGTATTAATGGCAGGCTTATTTGATCACTTCTGGTTTACAGGAAGGATGTCCAGGCCACCCTGACTTCAGGCCAATAAGGGGCAAGCGAGCTTAATTTGGACATTGTCTTAGGCTGCGCCCCAAATGGAAAACTCCAGTCAGAGGTGAAGATAATTGACTATATGGAAGAAGATGAGGGCCATGTGGGAGTGTTTTGGTTTTAATTTTGGTCATTTGTGTAGCGGTTGGAAGAAATGACTGGGTCCACCAGGGCTTGAACTCTGGTGTGATTCCCTTTAGAGACTGAGTTGTGGAACTCACCTCAGAGAAGTATTGCCATGAAATATGTTGGGATTTTAGGAGGCCACGCATGAGAGTCACCCTTGAAAACTGAGATCTAGGCCCAGGGTTGATTTCCACAGAGCACTGGGAATCTCAGCCAGGATATCACATGATTTTATTCTTAAAGACAAGGCAGCCATAGTTGAGAGTCAAAACACACATGGTCCTCACATTGTAGACCTCAATGGGCCTGGCTTCCTGTGACATTTTAGCCACTCTTTGGGAAGCCTTGGCTCTGAGTTTTCTCCAGAGCTTTCATTGAAATGAGCTTCCCGAACTTTTAATGGTTACTGAATGAATTGAAACCCACAGTGCCTCCAACTTCATGCTTGAAAAATGGCTAGATAAATACCATGAAATTTTTGAAATTCCCGTGACCAGGTGGCACTGGAGAACCTTTGGATGTCCTGTTGCTGATCATGAGTACAGCAAACAGTGCCTTTATTGACTGAGTTACAAGAAAACGGTGTAGAACAGAGATGGCAGTAAGTTGGAGCCTGCTGACCAGTGGGTCTACAGCAGTGGTGGGCAGTTGTGTGATAAAACATCAGTGGTAGGGCCATGAGGATCTACCATTGGATTCCAAATGGCTCTTGACTTACATGATGCAGCAAGCAGACCCTTATATGTGAAGACATCTTGTTATATGATGAGGATTCAGGCCAATGTTCAGAATCAGGTTGATATGGACAAGTGGGCAATGGGCAAGCTATGATGGATAGAAGCATGGTTGGTGCATTCTCCTGCAGACCATGACCCACCACTCGTGACAGAACTCCCTCAAGTACTGTGTCCCAGTTGAGCTCCTTGTATTTTGTAAGGCAAATACCAAACTCCCAGTGCAGCTGCAAAAAACACCACAAAAAGTGGAGGAGGACCAAATGGCTTCACAGTTCACACGGGGAGACACTTAGTCCCCAGTGGACACAGTTTACCTATAAAGAGAGAATTCAGCACAGCTGCCTCATGTTCATTGGAAAATAAGAAACCATGTCCTCCAGGGCACAGGGATGCAGACCAAGCTTTGATGGTCTCACTACAAAAGAAGCCAAATATCCTGACAACAACATATATTTCAAGTACCCAACCTCAGAGGCAGTTTCTCAAAAAGTTTGAAGGCCAGCATAGGTCCATGTTTGTGGAGTGTTTACCCTGTCCCTTACTTTTGGAAACTCCTCTACCACCTCCAAGGTTGTGAACTCCAGAGCATTTTCCATTCCAGATATACATTCACTGATTTTCTAACTCTTCTCCTCTAATTGTGGCTTACTTGGGGAGAAGGTAATGTGAAGGCATTGTTCTGGATTAGAGTGCTAGGATATTTTTGCAGCACATATTTGCATACACATTGAATTACTTTTCCAATTTTCCTTTTGAAATACTGAATCCCTGACACTAACACACACCTACTAGACTCAGAATACTCTTCCTAATATAATGGAGAAAAAAACCCAAACAGAATAGAAATACAAGCAGTTCAGAGGAGGCATGTTGTATAGTTGGACTTGCCTTTTGCATTATATAAGGTAGGAGTTATAAATCTATTCAATTTTTAATTGAAATAATTTTCCATGTGTTTTTAAAGTTAAGAAATATGTGATTTATTTTTTCCCTTTCTCTGTAGCCAATTCACACATGTATATTTATATGCACATATAGAATCCTAACAGGTATCACACGTACATTTTTGTGAGGTGGCTGACTTGGAAGTTAAAAATTGTGAGAAGAGATCACTCCTCTTAAACGCTGTTGGAACTAAAATTCAACATATAGGGTAGCTTCCTATTTGAACAACATTATACATAAACTTATGTTCAGTAATATAAATATTTTTGCATCTGTGAATGATATATATTTAATGATGAATTTGGATTGGAATATATATTGCTACTTTTTAATGTCTCTCTTTGTGCGTGTGTGTCTATATATATATATATATATATATATATATATATATATATATATATACACACACACACTCCACAGATTTTTCAAAATATAAAATATATGTGTCCTATATACACTCTCTAAATTCATTCATGTTCATGTATGTGGATTTATAATGAAATTTATACAAGATTATTCCCAGAAATATTCATCCACCTGAAATACATATTTGTTTCCTAGTACGGAAAACTAACTTCAGTGACTGGTGCATACAAATTCTAATAATTCTACAGTAACTGACCCCGTCTAACATCAATGCAAGTAGATTCCTATGGGACATGATATGTAATTGGACGTTCATTTTTATTCAACACTGGTACAATATTATTTCTTCAGTTTTTGCACATCATAGGATATGAATTTCATCCACAATTCACAAATTGATAGGCATTTGTTTCAAATTTAATCACTTCCTGCTTCAGAACGCATGTATTGTCAGGGTTTCTTGACAGGTCTTTTCATGAGAATTCTTTCCAAACACATTATTTTCAATTTCCATAATCACTTTTGTAGCAAAACTCACAAACTCTTCATGATAAACCAAAAAACTAATATTATCATTAGATGTATAACTGGTTGTAATGAATGATTGTATATCAATATAAGTATGGTCTATTCATGCTTTATCTCCATATTCATAGACACAGGGTACACCTCTTTGTACCCCCAATACGAATTTTATGTCTTCAATATATTGCTCACAGAAATGGTGGTAGAAATACTCATGTCACCTGATCTACATATACATTTTATCACAGTAATAATCTGGACAAAAATGTAAAGGTCACACTATGATTGTACCAAAGCCTAAATGTAATGTGAACATGAATTACTAAAAACATCCATGTCCAGGTTGCCTAATGCTCTCAAATGTCAATCCTATTGGTGACTACATATTTGTTTCTTGCAAGGATTATGTATTCAAACTCAACCCTGTTGAAAATGTCTAATCCTATCGCTCACTATATACTTTGCCTGATTTCGTAATGTCACTATTGATATCTGCTTTTCTACATATTTTCCACAGCTCATCATAGTGACTGACTCGTCATATGTGCTGACATTTACATTCACTCTCTAACTAAAACCCTATTACTAAAGAACTTTTGGTCCAAATCCTATACTCACTCTTCTTCCTAAACCTACCAAATATCTTCCTAATCCTACCTACTATCCCTTTTTGACTAGATATTCTCTTCTACATTCAGTCATCCAAGGTACAAGGTCCTATGCCATTGTATATCGATTTAACTTAGACAACTGTGCAGAACATAATTCAAAGCTAACTATCCCAATCAAGGGCCCAATGACCTTCTGGGCTTCAAATCATACCTAGATTTCTGTTTTCATACTTCTATTTCACCTCTATATTCTTGTAAATATCGTAGGTTCCCAATACCATTATTCATCACACAGAATGATTCCTAACAAAAATCAAACCAGTTATTAACCCTAAACATACACTGTTCCTTCAATCTCATTTTACAGAAGAGCAGGGACAGAGTGGTTCTTACAATACAGGAAAGCAGGGGACCTTCCACCTGCTGAGAACCTCAAAGGTCCATTCAGAAATGATACCTGGAGAAGTTGTAGGCAGGTATGAAGGTCCTGAGAGAGCAAAATTCATCTTCCATGGCGAGCAACCTGGTCAGGATGACGGGATGTGTCTGAATCAGCCTCTCTCTTCTTATTGTAGAGAAGACTGACCTGACCAGGCCTGTGTGGAGAGCTGTTCCCGGGTGCCTATAGTTGATATACCATTCTAACCTGTGAAAGTGTCACAGAAAGTAGGGGCAAACTCCATCTCATGGTAGCCTTGGAAGCAACGGTTAGGACAAAGTGGTTTCCAAGGCAGTGACCTCATTCAGTTCCAAAAAAGTGACATACCTCATTTCCTTGGTGATGGAACTCTCTGATCTTGGTTTCAAAGAAGCCAGGCATCCAAAAGTAGTCCCAGTCCCAGTCCCAGTGGGCTCATTGTTTTGATTTTCCAAGGACAGAGTCAGTCTTTCTTGGTACCTACTGATGTGAGGAAGGCAAATGCCAGGAGAGCTCTGGAGAGGGACTTTTCTTGAGAAAGCAGGTAGTGCCTCACCACTTTTTCCTGACAACTTCACAGAGTTGGCCAAGAAAACCAGATCTGAGAGAGGACAGGCCATTTTCGGGAATCATAGTATGGCCCACCATTCAGAGGACACCCCGGATAGTCACAGACCTACTTGGGGAAAGGATGTGCCTTTGTGGGAGTTGGTGTGTGTTTGTGGTTTTGTCTCATGTTCTGAGAATAGGTAGGAAAGGTGGTTTGTTTGGTTGGATTGGACTGTTTCTACTAAGTTTTTGACAAGCCGAGTCTTTCTATGTCTGTGTCCGTTGTTGTTGACATTAGAAAAGAGAATGCATTAATGGATGTGTCCTGTCTAGTATAAATCTTCCCAAAATTTATCCTGCCCTATTTGTGAATGGACTGCAGCTTGTCTTATCGATGGGCAACACCTGCTATCTTCCAAAGTTGGTGTTTTTCTTCCTGAATTCTGGCCACTCTCCAGAATAGGCTCATGGTTTTGTGTCCAAGATATGTACCACCTCCAAGCTCTGTGACATGGCCATGTACTGGAGAGCTGAAGAGAATGGCGAGCATCTCAGAAAACTCAGATATCAGGGTGACCAGGAAAGTCTCAGTGGAGTAACCCTGCTTTTTGCCTTTTGCTTACTTATTGTTCTGTTGCACTGAATGTCAGGAAGGTCTTTGACTCAGGCCACACCTTTGTGAAGCCTGGAGAAAACAGTTTTCAAATGGAAATGAAGGGAATCACCTTTGGCTCTTTTCTTAATTGCTTTGGAAAGGGATGTGTCTGAATCAGCCCCTTGGCCATGTGTGCGGCTGTGGCTTAGATTCTCAGCACCTGATGTATCTAAAGAAAGATCCCATGTGTGAATCCAAAACCAAAATGGCCAAAAGAGCAGTCATTGGAATGAAGCCTCTCGCCTTTCTCTGTAAGGTTCCTGACCTCCATCAAGTGAGAATAGAGATCCTTTGTGTCAAATGAGTTCTTCACAACCTGCAGAGGCTAGCCCATAGGTGCTTGGGTTTTCTCATGACTCCAAATCACATAAAGAATCTAACCCCTAAGTCAGTAGGCCTCAAATTGGAGAATTGGAATTTTATTAACGGCAAGCCTATTTGTTTACTCCTGGTTCACAGTAATGGTGTCCAGGCCACCCTGAAGGTATGCAAATGAGGTGCAAGGATGCTTATTTTGGACACTGTCTTGGGCTGTGCCCCTCATGGAAACCTTCAGGCAGAGTTAATGATGAGTGTTTATATGGAAGAAGATGAGGGACGTGTGGGAGTATTTTGGTTTTAATTGTATTCATTTGTGTCACGGAAGAGTTGACTGGGTCCATCTAGGCTTGAACTCTGGTGTGATTCCCCTTACAGACTGAGATCTGGAACTGAACTCAGAGAAGTATTGCCATGAATTGTGATAGGATTTTAGGAGGCCAGGCATGAGAGGTAACCTTGGAACCCGAGGTCTAGGCCCAGGTTGGCTTTCCAAAGAACACTGGGAATCTCAGCCAAGATATCACATGATTTAATTCTGAAAAACTTGGCAACCATAATTGAGATTGAAAACACACATGGACCTCGCTTTGTAGACCTCAATGGGCCTGGTTTCATGTTACTTTTTGGGCACTTTTTGGGAAGCCTTGCCTGTGAGAGTGCTCCAGAGTTTACTGAAATTAGCTTCCTCAGCATTTAATTGTTCCTGAATGAATTGAAACCCACAGTGCCTCCAACTTCATCCGTGAAATATTGCTGAAAAATTTTCATAAAATTTTTGAAATTCCCATGACCAGCTAAAACTGGAGAACCTTGGGATGTCCTCTTGATGATCATGAGTATACCAGACAGTGCCTTGATTGACTGGGTTTCAAGAAAATGGTGTAGAACAGAGATGCCAGTAAGTTGGAGCCTGGTGAGTAGTGGGACTAGAGCAGTGTTATGAAAGTGTGTGATAAAACATCTGTGGTGGGCCATGTGGATCTTCCATTGGCTTCCAAATGCCTTGTGACTGACATGGTGCAGCCAGTAGACCTTTTATTTGATAGAGGGGCCAATGGAGCCTTATGGGCTGAGTATATTGCCCCTGTATCCACTTCAAAGTTTACTGGGGTCCCCTTCACTTCAAAAGTTACCCCGAACTCAGGGAGGGGATCTGAGCCCCAACTTTTGTAGTCATCCTCCAGAGTCAGAATGGCTGGCTGGCATGGCTGTCTCTTTCTAGGGCACTCGTGGGCCCAGTGTCCTTTTTCTTTAGATTAGGCACATTGATTTGAGGCCAGGGATGGCCTCGGGCATGGGACCAGGTATCTCTTCCTGTCTCCCTATTTCTTAATTTCTGGCCCTTTTGGTGTTCTGACCAGGACCTTAGTCAACGCCGTAGTCTGTCTTTTGTTTCTTTTATCCTCCCTTTGCTCCCTTCTCTTCCTCAGTTTCTCTCTTATAGTATACTTTCTCGGCTTCTCTGACTAAATCTCCCAAAATCATATCTTGTAATCCATCTAAGTATTGTAACTTTCTTTTAATATTTAGGGCAGCTTGCCCAATAAAGGCCATTGTGACAGATGCTTTTTGATCCTCTGCCTGAGGATTGAAAGGTGTATATCTTCTATATGCCTCCATAATTCTCTCTAGAAACATAGAGGGAGATTCATTAGGGCCTCGAATAATCTCTCTTACCTTGGCCAAATTATTTTGAACCCAGCGAAAAGTGGACAGATGCTTTCTTACCTTCAAATGTGTTGAGGATCCAGTTTGGTCGCTTCAAGGAAAGCTGGCTTTGATTATGTTGGGAAGATGTGTCGGTCTCCCATCTGGTCCGAGGACATTTTTTCTAGCTTCCAGGAGGATTCTCTTTTGTTCCTCTGTCATGAAGAGAGTCCCTAAAAGTTGTTGACAGTCATTCCAAGCAGGCGGGTATGAAAACATCAATGATTCAACCAGACCTGTGAGCCGGGTAGGGTCCTCGGAAAAAGGGGGATTGTTATTTTTTAAGTTATATAGGTCTGAAGAGGAGAAAGGCCAATACTGGTAGGCTTGCAATTTTCCCCCATTGTTGTCAATCATTGGCCCGTAGGGACATAGGGGGAGCATCACGGGAGTTACAGGGTTTTCAATGATTCACATCCAGCGAGTTCCTTTATCTGGGCCATCTTCCTCCAGGGGAGGAGGTCTGTGTGTGCCACGGGGGAGTTATCTGGAGGGCCCTGGGCCAGCTTAGCTTCCTCCAATGGCGAAGAGGCTGAGTCAGCTGCAAGGGAATCACTTAGATTGTGTTGGTGGTTGGGGGAAGAGGAGAGGGGATAAGGAGGGGGAGGAGAGTCCAGTAGAGTCAAATCTTGTGACTTAGGGAGAACAGAGGGTGGAGTAGGAGGATGAGCAGAGGGTTTGAGAGATCGTGGGGGAAGCAATAGGAGTAGGGGAAGGGGCAAGGAAAGGCTTCACCCATGGAGGAGGAGATTTGCAGAGGTCCTACCAATTTAAGGTATATGGCTGTTGATCTGGATGGCTATGTGGGCCCAGCTGAAAGACAATATCTCTGATTTTTTAAATTAGTGGGAAGTAGAAAGATCTTTCTAGTGGCCATCCGACTCCAAAGGTGGGACATTCTGAGGCTCAGAGATTCTGGCCGGTCCAGAGTTTTACTGAAAAAGAAAGATTCTGAGCTCTTAAGCGAACTTTGGTCCAGTGATTAAGGGTCAGGAACAGAGGCATTGAAGTGCTCTGTCCCATGATGAAAGATACACAAACTAAATGCAACGACACATGACACAGATATAACAAGACCATAAAGACAGGCAATGGACGTACATCACTGAGACCAGGAATCAGTAGACAGCAAAACCCGATGGGATGGCAATACCGAATCCGAAACAAAATATCACTGAATCGAGGAGACAATTGTTCCTTGATTTCCTGAGTCCTCTGCGGCGTCCCCCAGGGAGGTGCCCTGTGTCTCTGTGAGAGGTCTCTCAGCCAAAGTCGGAGAGAACTCAGGCTCTTCATCGCAAGCGATATTGCCAAGCCCTAACATGAATCCTGAAACCAGAAAGAGGTGCCTTACTTGCTCCGAGAGGAGCCCTTTGGGGTCTCTCGTCCGCCAGTGACGGAACTCGGTGGAACGTCAATATGTAAAGGTCCGGCGAGTGTCAGAGGAAGAGACCACCAAGAGACTGTCTCATGCAACAGCAAAGGGTTTATTTGGGGTCCAGCATGCTGGGGCTCAGAGCTCACTTGAATAGAGCAGAGAGCCCTGACAACAGTTTAAGCAGGGATTATTTACTTTCCTTGAGAGGGCAGGGAGGAAGTATACTGATGGGTAAGGGCGAGTGGGCGGTTTACATGCAACCTGGTGAGGGAGCATATTCTACAGTTTGGCAGTTGGGGACAGTACATTCTGGGAACAAGATTAGCAAACAGTTCTCAAGATTTCAACAGTGTTTTGTTAAGCATACAGAAAAACAGGAAGTGACAATTAACTATTTTAATAACCTTTCACTACCGACTATCCTTTTGGACTGGATGTTCTCTTCTACATTCAATTTTCCAAGGTACAAGGTCCTATGCCATTGTATATCGATTTATTCAAACCTAAGTATCCCAATCAAGGGCAAAACACTGTTGAAATCTTGAGAACTGTTTGCTAATCTTGTTCCCAGAATGTACTGTCCCCAACTGCCAAACTGTAGAATATGCTCCCTCACCAGGTTGCATGTCAACCACCCACTCGCCCTTACCCATCAGTATACTTCCTCCCTGCCCTCTCAAGGAAAGTAAATAATCCCTGCTTAAACTGTTGTCAGGGCTCTCTGCTCTATTCAAGTGAGCTCTGAGCCCCAGCATGCTGGACCCCAAATAAACCCTTTGCTGTTGCATGAGACAGTCTCTTGGTGGTCTCTTCCTCTGACACTCGCTGGACCTTTACATATTGACGTTCCACAGAGTTCCGTCACTGGCGGACGAGAGACCCCAAAGGGCTCCTCTCGGAGCAAGTAAGGCACCTCTTTCTGGTTTCAGGATTCATGTTAGGGCTTGGCAATATTGCTTTCGATGAAGAGCCTGAGTTCTCTCCGACTTTGGCTGAGAGACCTCTCACAGAGACACAGGGCACCTCCCTGGGGGACGCCGCAGAGGACTCAGGAAATCAAGGAACAATTGTCTCCTCGATTCAGTGATATTTTGTTTCGGATTCGGTATTGCCATTCCATCGGGTTTTGCTGTCTACTGATTCCTGGTCTCAGTGATGTACGTCCATTGCCTGTCTTTATGGTCTTGTTATATCTGTGTCGTGTGTCGTTGCATTTAGTTTGTGTATCGTTCATCATGGGACAGAGCACTTCAATGCCTCTGTCCCTGACCCTTGATCACTGGACCAAAATTCGCTTAAGGGCTCAGAATCTTTCTTTTTTTAGTAAAACGCTAGACTTGGCAGAC
Source organism: Callospermophilus lateralis (assembly GCF_048772815.1). Classification (NCBI taxonomy): domain Eukaryota; kingdom Metazoa; phylum Chordata; class Mammalia; order Rodentia; family Sciuridae; genus Callospermophilus; species Callospermophilus lateralis. Next base: position 368,092 of record NW_027512534.1, on the reverse strand, counting down.
TCTCTGTGCCTCAGAATGGCCCACCTTTAGAGTCGTATGGCCCCTAGAAGGATCTTTCTACTTACCACTAATTTAAGAAGTCAGAGATATTGTCTTTCAGCAGGGGCCACATAGTCATCCAGATCAACAGCCATATATCTTAACTTTTCAGGACCTCTGCAAATCTCCTCCTCCATGGGTGAAGCCTTTTTTTGCCCTTGCCTCTGCTCCTACTCCTTCCCCCATGATCTCTCAAACCCTCTACTCCTCCTCCTCCTGCAAACTCTGTTCTTTCTGAGTCACAAGATTTGACTCTACTGGACTCTTCTCCCCCTCCTTATCCGCTGCACTCGTCCTCTAACCCACAACACCCTCTAAGTGATTCCCGTGCTGCTGACTTAGCCTCTCTACCATTGGAGGAAGCTAAGCGGGTAATAGGGTCTGATAATGAACCCGTGTTCATGGTCCAGGTAAGTCAGGGGTTAGCCAAAAAACAGGGGATTAATTGGAAGTTATATTGTGCTTATAGACCCCAGAGTTCAGGACAGGTAGAAAGAATGAATAGAACCACTAAAGAGATTTAACAAAATTAAGCATAGAGACCAACATAAAAGATTGTATTATGCTCTTGCCTTATGCAATGTTTCATGCAAGAAATACTCCCTCTCTTTCTTTGAGTAACCGTACCCCCTGTGAAATTCTCTATGGTGGCCCTCCTCCAATAAGGGACCTAATCCCAACTCTAAGACCTAACCATCACTTTTATACCCCCTTGCTTGACAGACTTAAAGCTCTTAAAAGAACTCAGTGATACCTGTGAAAAAAGCTGGCCACTGCCTACCAAACTGGAAATGAGGGGACTCCACATCGATATCAAATAAGAGGGTTCATCTACTTAAGACGACATCAGGTGTCATCCCCGGAACCCTGCTGGAAAGGACCATACCAGGTGCTACTTATAACACCTACAGTGGTAAAGGTAGACAGAATCACTTCCTGGATCCATGCCTCTCATCCCAAGCCTGCGCCCTGTCCAGACCCTGGCTGGAAACTGGAAAAGACTGGTAATACTTTCAAATTGCATATTCTCCATGTGGATAAGGTTATAGACTCTCCCCTTGGCCACAAGTAGTCTTAACCCTCATCAGCCCATTCAGCAGCGATGGCTGATCACAAATTCTACTTGAAAAGAAGTATAATCAATCTCACAAAGAGTCAACTTAGGGACCTGGTGGCCATCTCTCCACCCAGACATTTGTCAGCTGGCTATATGTCATTCCTATTGAGATAACCCTAATGAAGAGGATCCCAATAAAATTCCATTAAATCCCTTCTGTATCATAGATAATGGAAACAAACATTATGGATGTAGGGACACGCGAACCAGATGCAGGTTGGCTAGGCTAGATTACTATGGTTGCCTGGCAGACTATCAAAAACACAAAACGTCACGGATGGGTGGGGAAAAAGCCGACTTCTTCTCTATGTCATCAGGATGTGAGCATACAGGGGCTGCCTGATGGAATCCAAACTCCTCATCAAACTCAGTACACAGCATTGGCCATAGTACCAATTAGATAACCAAAACCGATGGCCCCCAGAGGGGTCTCTAGATCCTCAAATTCTGGGTGACCTTTTTAACTTCTGCAAGTGCTCAAAAGTGTGAAAGGAGATTCCCCTATGTGGAAGCCTTTTCCCTCCTTCACTCACATCCTGAACTATGCTTCTCCAATAGATCCTCACTCTCAGCCTTCTGCTCCAGACTCTCTGCTGTCACTTCCACCTCAGAAACCTGATTTCTCTCCTCGAATTACTAGATCAAAACCCCCTAACTTCACCGGTTCTCAGGTAGCAGGTACTAAGGCACCCCTGTACCCACTCACTCCTCTCTTCTCCTGTCAGTGCCTGCACCGGGTCCCACCAGGACCTCTTACTAGCTAACCCAAAGCTCAAACCAGCTGAGGAGAGCCCTCAGACCCCTATCCAAGATGTAATAAAAATGGCCTTTAAAGTTGCTTTGTCATCACTGAAAACAGTTTACTAAGAATTTGAAGTGTCTCACAGGGTTTTGGGATACTCACTCCCATCTTCCCGTCTACTCTACCTGTTCTACTGCTCATGTTTTTGTTGCTAAGAAATCCCAAACCCCTTTCCCATTATTCTTTTACATCTCTCCTTCCTCATTCTCAGATCCTCGGAGCTGCTCTCAGCCCCACCTTCCCCGTGTTTCCCCTCTGTGCCAGGCCCACAGAAAAGTATTAACTGACCTTCTCCAGAAGTCTTCACCATGGCTGACTTTAGAACTTTCAGCAAAAGGCTCCATATAAAAGAGTTCAATGTAGATAAACTTTCACTTTTTGTATTGCCCTGTTCTACTAGGCCACTGGCTAAAAAACTCAGCACTTCTAAGCTAGACAACCCCTTACTAGTTTTTCCCAAAATATGTGAACAATGCCTCTGGCCTTGAGCTGGCACTTCACAGAGATGCCTACATTTGTAAGATTAAGAAGTTACCAACTAGGCTCCTTGGTAACAGCTGGCAGGGGGGAAAAAGAAAGGGAAGAAAAAGCTCTCACCCTCCCAGGCGTCCTTTAAAAGTAAACTTGCACAGAATAGAGAAAAAAACAGAAACAAAATTTGCTTTTTGTTAACTTCTGCAAACTGTGAACTTCTGAGCCCCTTCCCTTACATGTTGGGTACAAAATTCTGAAACTATCTAAACTTGGGGTTCAGGGGATGAATTGATTACAACAGAAGCAATGCCCTCTGAATCCGGTTGCACCCAATTAGGACTGTTTCCCTGTTTTGGGTGCTATCTTAGGTTGCCTTGCCTCGTCCGTCCCTACAACAGTATTATTCTATATACTTAAATATTGTTTATGTTTTCATGAAATGGTCAACAGATATGATTAATTATGTAATGGTGCAGATGTTTCCCAGAGTGCACTATCATAACACAGGTTCATTTGAAATCAAATAGGGGGCGCATAGAACCCGGTTCCCCTGGGAACATATACCCTCACTTTAGCCATCCTATTAGGAATAGGAGTTGCTGCAGGGGTGGGCACAGGAACCACTGCCCTGGTCCATGGGACACAACAAATGACCCAATTAGAAGCAGCAATAGACCAAAACTAAGATATTAGAAACCTCCATCAGAGCTTTGCAGGAATCTTTTACCTGTCTCTCTGAACTTATTTTACAGAACAGTCGAGGGTTGGACCTCCACTTCATGAGAGAAGGAGGCCTTTGTACTGCATTGAGGGAAGAATGTTGTTTCTATGCCGACAATACTGGAGTTGTAAAAAAATCTATGAGTAAATTAAAAAGACAACTTGAAGAGAAACAACCAGAGATAGAGGCCCAAAAATGGTTGTTTGAGTCTTGGTTCACACAGTCTTCATGGTTAACTATGCTTTTATCAACCCTGGCCGGTCCAATAATACTCTTCATATTGTTGCTAACTATAAAACCATGTTTGCTCAACCGTGTAATTTCTTTTCTCCAAGCTCAAATTGGACAAGTTAAACTTATGGCAATACCCCACTAGCAGACATAGAATGTACACCCAAAAATGATCACTTTTATGACTAAAAGTAGCCAGAAGAAGAAGTGGAGAATAAAAGGTTAATAAAATTAGTACTTGTCACTTCCTGTTTTTCTGTATGCTTAACAAAACACTGTTGAAATATTGACAACTGTTTGCTAATCTTGTTCCCAGAATGTGCTGTCCCCAACTGCCAAATTGTAGAATGTACTCCCTCACCAGTTGCATGAAAACTGCCCACTCGCCCTGACCCATCAATAAACTTTCCTCCCTGCCCTCTCCAAGGAAAGTATATAAGATTTGCTTAAGCTGTTCTCAGGGCTCTCTGCTCTATTCAAGTGAGCACTGAGCCCCAGCATGCTGGACCCCCAATAAACCCTTAGCTGTTGCATGAGACAGTCTCTTGGTGGTATCTTCCTCTGCCGCTCACCCGACATTTATTGGATGATTGAATGTAGAAGAGAACATCCTGTCAAAAAGGTATAGTTCGTAGGATTAGGAAGATAGTTGGTAGGTTTAGGAAGAAGCGTGAGTATAGGATTTGGAAAAAAAGTTCTTTAGCAATAGCGTTTCAGTTAGAGAGTGAAGTTAAATGTCAGCACACGTGAAGAGTCAGTCACAATGACAAACTGGACAAAATATGTAGGAAAGCAGACATCAATGGAAACATTACAAAATCAGGCAAAGTATAAAGTGATTGACAGGATTAGAGATTTTCAAGAGGGTTGAGTTTGAATATATAATCTTGGGAAGAAACAAATATGTAGTCACCAACAGGATTGACATTTGAGAGCACTAGGCAACCTAGACATGGAAGTTTTTGGTAATACATGTTCACTTTACATTGTGGCTTTGGTACAATCATAAGCATGACATTTGCATTTTGTGTCCAGAATATTACTGTGATTAAATGTATATTTAGATCAGGGACCATGAGTATTTCTTCCACCATATCTGGGAGCAATATTTGAAGACGTATAAATTCATATTGGGGAAACAAAGAGGTGTACCCTGTGACTATGAATATAGAGATAATGCATGAGTAGACATTACTGTGAATATATAATGAAACTGGTTCCACTTTTAATAATGATTTGAATTGATATCTGAAAACTTATAAGAAATATTATATTGATATACAATCATTCATTCCAACCTGTTACACAAATAATGGTAATATTAGGGTTATGGTTTATCATGAAGAATGTGTGAGTTTTGCTACAAAAGTGATTATGGAAATCAAAAATAATATGTGTGGAAATAAGTCTCATGAAAAGACAAGCCAAGAAAGATGGAGGAATACATGTGTCCTGAAGCAGGAAGTGATTGAAAGTGAAAAAAATTGTCTATAAATTTTCTAACTTGTGCTTGAAATATATATATCCTATGATATGTATGAACTGAAGAAATAGTAATGTACCAGTGTTGAATAAAAATGAATGTTAAACTACACATCATGTCCCATCAGAATCTACTTGCATTGATGTTAAACTTACTGTAGAAATATTAGGATTTGTATGCAACATTCACTGAAATTAGTTTTCAGTAATAGGAAACAAATATGTATTTCAGGTGGATGAATATTTCTGAGAATAATTTTGTGAAAAGTTGATTATAAATCCACATACAAGAATATGAATGAATTTAGGGAGTGTATAGTAAAACCCATTTTTCATAATTTGAAAAATCTGGAGAGTATTATATATATATATATATATATATATATATATATATATATATATATATATATATATATATATACAGAGAGACATTAAAAATAGCAATATATATTCCAATGGACAATCACCATGAAATATACATCATCCACAGATGCAAAAATATTCATTTTGCTGAACATGGATTTATGTATAATGTTGTTAAACCAGGAAGCTCACCCATAGTTTGAATTTTCAGTTCAAACAGCATTTAGGAGGAGTGATCTCTTCTCACAATTTGTACCTGCAAAGTCAGCCAGCTGAAAAGAATGTACATGTGATACCAGGTAGGATTCTATATGTGCATATAAAATTGCATGTGCTTAACAGGCTACAGAGAAATGGAGACAGGAATTCACATATTTTTTAACTTTACATACACATGGTGAACTATTTCAACAAATAATTGACTAGATTTATAACTCCTACCCTATATAACACAAAAGGCAAGTGCAAAAATACAACATGCCTCCTCTGAACTGCTTGCATTTCTATTCTGTTTTGGTTAATTTTCTCCATCATATTAGAATTAGTAGTCAGAAACTATTAGGTAATGGGTTTGTGTCAGGGTTTCAGTATTTAGAATGGAAAATTGGAAAATGAATCCAATGTGTATGTTAATATGTGCTACCAAAAATCTTCCCACTCTCATCCAGAACAACGCCTTGACATTACCATCAATCCCAAGTAAGACACAATTAGAGAAAAGTTAGAAAATCTGTGAATATATTTATGGAATGGAAAATGCTGAGGATTTCACAACCTTGGAGGTGGTAGAGGAGTCTCCAAAAGTAAGGGACAGGGTAAACACTCCACAAACATGGAGTGCTGCTGGCCTAAAGTCTTCTAGAGAAACTGCATCTGAGGGTGGGTACTTGAAATATATGTTGTTGTCAGGAGCTTTAGCTTCCTTTGTAGTGAGACCAACAAAGCTGTGTCTGCATCTATGTGACCTAGAGGACATGGTATGTTATTTTCCAATGAACCTGAGGCAGCAGTGCTGAATTCTCTCTTTGTGGCCAGTGGGGGCTAAGTGTTTCCCCGTGTGGACAATGAAGCCATTTGGTCATCCTCCACTTTTCCTGGTTTTTTTTTGCTGCTGCACTGGGAGTTAAGTATTTTCTTCATGAAATACAAGGAGTTCAACTGGCACACAGTGCTGGAGGGAGTTCTGTCACTTGTGGTGGATCAGGGTATGCAGGAGAAAGCACAAACCAGGCTTCTATCTCACATAGCAACCTGAACCACCTTGAACATAGCAACCTGATTCTGAACATTGCCCTGAAAACTCTCCATATAACAAGATGCCTTTGCATAGAAGGGTCTGCTAGCTGCACCATGTCAGTCAAAAGCCATTTGGAAGCCAATGGCGGATCCACATGGCCCCACCACAGATGTTTTACCACACTCCTGCCCACCAATTCTCTAGGCCCACTAGTCAACAGGCTCCAAGTTACTGACATCTCTCTTCTTCACCATTTTCATGAAACCCAGTCAATCTAGGCACTGTCTGGTATACTCATGATCAGAAACAGGACATCCAAAGTTTCTCCAGTGCCACCTGGGTATGGGAATTTCAAAAATTTCAAGGTATTTATCTAACCATTTTTCAAGGATGAAGTTGGAGGCACTGTGGGTTTCAATTCATTCAGGAACCATTAAATGGTGAGGAAGCTCATTTCAATGAAATCTCTGGAGAACTCTCACAGGCAAGGCTTCCCAAAGAGTTCCAAAAGGTCACATGAAGCCAGGCACATTGAGGTCTACTCTGTGAGGTCCATGTGTGTTTTGGGGTGTGTTTAAGGCTGCCAAGTCTTTAAGAATAAAATCATATAATATCCTGGCAGAGATTCCCAGGGTCCTGTGGAAAGCTACCCTAGAACTAGATCTCAGTTTCCAAGGGCGACTCTCATGCGTGGCCTCTTAAATCCCAACACAATTCATGGCAATTCTCCTCTGAGGTCAGTTCCAGAACTCAGTCTCTAAGGGGAATCAGAGCAAGCCCAGGTGGACGCAGTCATCTCTTCCAACTGCCACACAAATGACCACAAATAAAATCAAAACACTCCCACATGGCCCTCATGTTCTGCCATATAGACACTCATCATAAACTCTGGCTGGAGGTTTACATGAGGGGCGCAGCCCAAGTCAGTATCCAAAATAAGCTCCCCAGCCCCTCATTTGCCTAACATCTAGGTGGCCTGGACACCCTACCTGTGAAACAGGAATGATCAAATAGGCCTGCCGTTAATACTGCTCTGCTTCTCCAAATTGAGGACTACCTACCGTGGGGATTAGATTCTGTATGTGAATTGGTGTCATGAGAAAACCCTAGCAGCTATGGGCTAGCCTCTGCAGGGCTTGGAAGAACTCATTTGACCCAAAGATCCCTAATCTCACTTGATGAAAGTCAGGAACCTTACAGAGAAATGCGAGATACTTCATCCACAGTGACTGCTCTTTTGGCCATTTTGGTTTTGGATGCGCACATGGGATCTTTCTTTAGATCCATCAGGTGCTGAGAATCTAAGCCACAGCCTCACACAGGGCCAAGAGGCTGATTCAGACACATCCCTTTCCAAAGAAATTAAGCAAAGAGCCACAGATGATGCCCATTCATTTTCTTTTTTTTTTTAATTAATTTTTATTGTAGGTTGTTCAAAACATTACATAGTTCTTGATATATCATATTTCACACTTTGATTCAAGTGGGATATGAGCTCCCATTTTTACCCCATATACAGATTGCAGAATCACTTCAGTTGCACAACCATTGATTTACATATTGCCATTCTGGAGCCCATTCATTTTCATTTGAAAACTTTTTCATCAGGCTTCATCAAGGGTTGGCCTGAGGCAAAGACCTTACTGACATTCAGGGCAACAGAACAATAGGTAATTAGAAGGCACAAACCAGGGTTTCTTCACTGAGACTTTTCAAAATCCAGTGGTGTGCCACTACCTGCTTTCTCAGAAAAGGCCCCTCTTCAGAGCTTTCCTTCCGTTTGGCCATCCTCACATCTCTAGGTACCAAGATAGCCTGACTCAGCCTTTGGTAAATCCAAACAAGTGAGACCACTGGGAGTGGAACTGGGACTGGCTCTGTGTGCCTGGCTTCCTGGATCCCACATTCCATCACCAAGGAAGTGAGGTCAGGTCACTTCCTTCAGGAACTGAATGAGGTCACTGCCTTGGCAACCACTTTGTCCTCACAGTTGCTTCCAAGGGTCCCATGAGATGGAGGCTTCCCCTACGTCCTGTGACACTTTCACAAGTTAGAATGGTATATCAACCATAGGCAACCGGAATCAGCTCTCCACACAGGCCTCCTTTGGTCCATCTTCTCTACATTAAGAAGAGAGAGGCTGATTCAGACACAACCCTTCATCCTGACCAGGTTGTTTGCCATGGAAGATGACTTTTGGTCTCTCAGGTCCTTCATAGCTGCCTACATCTTGGACCTTTGAGGTTCTCAGCAGGTAGAAGATCGCCTACATTCCAGTATTATAAGACCAACTCTGTCCCTGCTCTTCTGTAAAGTAAGATTGAGGGAACACTGTATGATTAGGGTTAATAACAGGTTCGATTTGGGTTAGGAATCATTTTGCTGGATGAATAATGGTATTGGGAACCTCCAATATTGATAAGAATATAGAGGTGAAATGTACTCATGAAAACAGAAGTCTAAGTAAGATTTGATGCCCAGAAGGGTATTGGGCCCTTGATTGGGTTACTTACCATTGAATTACGTTCTGCACAGATGTCTCAGTTAAATCCATATACAATGGCATACGACCTTGTACCTTGGATGACTAAATGTCGAAGAGAACATCCAGTCAAAAAGGGGTAGTCGGTAGGATTAGGAAGATAGTAGGTAGGTTTAGGAAGAAGAGTGAGTGTAGCATTTGGAACACATGTTATTTAGCAATAGTTACAGAATGAATTTAAATGTCAGCACATGTGAAGAGTCAATCACAATGATGAACTTGGGAAAATATTTAGGTAAGCAGATATCAATAGAGACATTATGAAATGAAGCAAAGTATAAAGTGAGAGATAGGCTTAGATATTTTCAACAGGGTTGAGTTTGAATATATAATCTTAGGAAGAAACAAATATGTAGTCACCAATAGGTTTGTCATTTGAGAGCATTAGGCAACTTGGACATGGATGTTTTTAGTAATCTATGTTCACTTTCCATTTAGGCTTTGGTACAATAAAAAATGTGAACTTTGAATTTTGTGTCCAGAATATTTTTGTGATTAAATGTACATGTAGTTCTGGTGACATGAGTATTTCTTCCACCATTTCTGGGAGCAATATTGACTGACTACTACTGACTGATAGGTATAGATTCTTTATGTGATTTGGAGTCATGAGAAAACCCAAGCACCTCTTCAGGGTTTCAAGAACTCATTTGACCCAAAGGATTTCTATTATCTCTTGATGGAGGTCAGGAACCTAACAGAGGAAGGAAAGAGACTTCATTCACAATTACTGAACTTTTTGCCATTTTGGTTTTGGATGCACACATGGAATCTTTCTTTAGATCCATCAGGTGCTGAGAATCTAAGTCACACAGGGCCAAGAGGCTGATTCAGACACATCCTGTTCCAAAGCAATTAAGCAAAGAGCCACAGGTGATGCTCATTCATTTCCATTTGAAAACTGTTTTGTTCAGGCTTCACAAAGGGGTGGCCTGAGGCAAAGACCTTCCTGACATTCAGGACAACAGAACAATAGGTAAGCAAAAGGTCCAAAGCAGGGTTTCTCCACTGAGACTTTCCTGGTCACACTGTCCCTGCTCTTCTGTAAAGTTAGATTGAGGGAACATTGTATGGTTAGAATTAATAGCACATTCGATTTGGGTTAGGAATCATTCTGCAGGATGAATAATGGTATCAGGAACCTGCAATATTTACAAGAATATATAGATGAAATATGAGTATGAAAACAAAAATCTACGTAAGATTTGAAGCCCAGAAGGACATTGGGCCCTTTAGTGGGTTACTTAGCTTTGAATTATGTTCTTCACAGATGTCTCAGATAAATCGATACACAATGGCATAATACCTTGTACCTTGGATGACTGAATGTCGAAGAGAACATCCAGTCAAAAAGGGAAAGTCAGTAGAATTAGGAAGATAGTTGCTAGGTTTAGAAACAACAGTGAGTATAGAATTTGGACCAAAAGTTCTTTAGCAATAGCTTTTCAATAAGAGAGTGAATGTAAATGTCAGGACATGTGAAGAGTCAGTTACAATGATGAACTGGGGAAAACATGTAGGTTAGCAGATATCAATAGAGACATTAAAAATCAGGCAAAGTATAAAGTGAGGGATAGAATTAGACATTTTCAACAGGCTTGAGGTTGAATACATAATCTTAGGAAGAAACAAATATATAGCGACCAATAGGAATTACATTTGAGACAATTTGGCAACCTGGACATGGATGTTTTTAGTAATCCATGCTCACTTTTCATTAAAGCTTTGGTACAAACATAAGAGTGACCTATGCTTTCTGTGTCCAGAGTATTACTGTGGTATAATGTATATGTAGATCAGGTGACATAAGTATTTCTTTCACCATTACTGAGAGCAATATTTTGAAGACATATAAATTCATATTGGGGGAACAAAGCGGTGTACTCTGTGTCAATGAATATAGAAATAATTCATGAATAGACCATACTGTGAATAAATAATAAAAATGATTCCAACATTAAATAATGAATTGATTTGATATCTGAAAATATACAGAAAATCTTTAATTGATATACATACATTCATTACAACCAGTTATACATCTAACAGTAATATGAGGGTTATGGTTTATCATGAAGAGTGTGTGAGTTTTGCTTCAAAAATGATTATGGAAATCAAAAATAATGTGTTTTGAAAGAAGTCTCATGAAAAGACCAGTCAAGAAACCTGGAGGAATATATGAGTTCTGAAGCAGGAGGTGATTGAAATTGAAACAAATGTCTATAAATTTGTGAACTTGTGGAAGAAATATATATGCTATGATGTGCATAAACTGAAGAAATATTAATATACCACTGTTTAATAAAAATGAACTGCAAAATACACATCATGTCCCATAGGAAACTGCATGCATTGATGTTAAACTGGGTATTACTGTAGAAATATTAGGATTTGTATGCACCATTCTCTCAAGTTAGTTTTCAGTACTAGGAAACAAATATGTATTTCAGGTGGATGTATATTTCTGAGAATAATCTTGTGAATAGTTGATCATAAATTCACATACATGAATATGAATGATTTTAAGGAATGTATAATAAGACTCATATATTTGATAATTAGAAAAATTTGGAGAGTGTGTGTATACACACACACACACACATATACATATATATACACACACACAGACACACACACAGAGAAATTAAAATCTAGCAATATATATGCCAATCGAAATTCATCATAAAATATATACCATCCACAGATGCAAAAATAATTATTTCACTAAAAATGTTTTTATGTATAATGGTGTTCTACTAGGAAGCTCACCCATAGGTTGAATTTTCAGTTCCAACAGCGTTTAGGAAGAGTGATCTCTTCTCATAACTTCTATTGGCCAAGTCACAAACCTCACTAAAACGTACGTGTGATAACAGGTAGGATTCTACATGTGCATATAAAAATACATGTGTTGAATAGGCTACAGAGAAAGGAGACAGGAATTTGTTGAGAGCCACATATGAAGGGGCCCCAGCAAACTTCCAGCTTGCAGCAAATTTCCAGCTGTTGGATGATTATTGGCTAACAGTGGCCCCAGCAACATCTAGCTCATTGGAGATTCTCATTGAACTGTTTCCCCGCCCTTTCAGACTGCAAGCTGATGATTGGCTCACAGGGGCCCCAGCAACATCTAGCTGATTGGCTCCTCTGTGGTGATGCTCATTGGACAGTTTCCCTGCCCTTTCAGACCACGGAGCTGCTCATTGGGGGACCTTTTTGGCTCCACCCACGCAACCCAACCAATCGGCCTCAAGAGCAGGAGAATTGTGGAAGGTGGAGAGGCTTGTGGGAGTGACAGAGACTTTATAAGGAAGCAAGTCGTGGCAGTTGGGCTCTGAGGGTTTTTCCTGAGGAGCTGTTTTGTATGGCGTGTGTTTTTCTAAAAATAAAGCTCATTTCTTTTGACAAGTGGCTCCTAACTCTTCCCAGCCAGACTGCAGCATTTCCTCGCTTGCACAGGGAACGACTGAGGGTAAGTGATAAGGTAAACTGCTCGCCCCTGAGGGCAGGGCAAGAGGATGGGTAGCCATTTTAAGATTCCTCTTTAGTTTTGCTTCACTTTTGTTTTAAGCTGCCTGTCCATGGAGATGATTGAGACGGAAGAAAAACCACTCACATATGAGGAAAAACTATTCACGTCTGAGGAACAGATAGGGAGAAAGTACGGACACACATGTCAGGAGGAAAGAAAGGCTATAATGACTTTTTGTTGTTCCCTTTTTATTTCAGTCTGTCTGTGTTTTGTTTGGAGTCATCTTGTTGGGTTTTATTATAGTAGAAATACGGGATCAGAAATTAGTAAAAAACAAACTGAAAGAGTGTTAAGTAAATTGTTAGAGGAAGGAGGTGTATCAGTAAAATCAAGAACAGTCAGGGCATACAGTGATAAAATACAAAAATGTACCCCATGGCCTTTTAAGGAGGAGTTGTTAAGTATATCATAGTGGAACCATCATGGTGAAGATTTCAAAAGAGTAGAAAAGAACAGCCCAGGGACTCAGCCAGTTGGCACATTGCCATTGTGGACGTTCATATCTGCTTTGCTTAGTCCAAAGCATTCAGTTAAGACACAGATAGAGGAATAAAGCTTAGAGCAGAAAAAGCCATCAGGGGCAAAGTTACAAAAGGAGACTGCTACTAACATCTTTCTATCACCAGAGGGCATAAGTGTCCAACAACAGCGCCACCTCTACAGGAAACTGTTACTAACACCTTTCTATCACCAGAGGATGTAAATGTCCAACTAACAAGGCCACCTCCATATGCTGGGAGGCCCCCAACCCCCGCAGTTGATAGTTCGGTTCCTGAGACAGGATCTCAAGTATTTACATGCCCGGTATTTTAGGTAGGAGGGCAGAGAATTCACCTTGCTTTAAATTTTAAAATAGTGAAGCAGCTAAAAGAGGCTGTAACAACCTATGGTCCTCAAGCACCCTTCATTGTAAGCTTGGTCCAATCTATTAACAACTTAAATGTGATGCCAGTAGATTGGGCTAATATGTGTAAAGCAGTGCTAAAGGGAGGACAATACCTGTTATGGAAGGTTGCCAATGAGAAATTTTGCAAGGAGACGGCTAGGCGAAATGCAGCAGCTGGTTATCCTCAGAGAAATCTAGATATGTTGTTAGGAAGGGGACCTAATGAGGATCAGCAGCAACAAATTCCATATGATCATGGTATATACGAATTAATTGCTGTAGAAGTGGTTAGGGCATGGAAGACTTCACAAGGACTTGGAGGATTACAAGGTCAATTATCTAAGGTAATACAAGGAGCTAATGAATCTTATGCTGAATTTGTAGATAGGCTTATTAAAACAGCTACCAGAGTTTTTGGGAATACAGAACAAGCAATTCCATTAATAAAACAACTGGCTTATGACCAAGGGAATTGTTGGTGCAGAGATATCATTAGACCATGGAAACATGAAGATTTAAACACATATATTAAATTATGTAGAGACATTAATGAATAAGAGCAAGTCGTTGCAGCTACAGTAAAACAGGCTTTAGATGCCAGGCCAAGAACATGCTAGAATTGTGAAGAAAAGGACATTTTAAAAGGAATTGCCCCATAGGAGGAGGGTTTAACAAAACTAGGAATCAAAGGAGTAGAATACCGTGTATTTGCCCACGATGCCATAGAGGAAGACATTGGGCTAATGAATGTCATTCTCAAACAAACATAGAAGGTACTTCATTATCAAAAAATGAACAAAGACTAGGTGTTTATCCACAATATTATGGAGAAAGGCATCGGGCTCCACTGCCAAAAATGGAGAGGTGGGCCCAATGCTCTGGGTCCCAAAACCACAAATATACGGAGCACTGGAGGAACCCAGCAACCCCATCAGGATAGTGCACAGGACACATTTTTTATCAGATCCCTCGTCAGACAAACCAGAGGGAGTACAGGGTTGGACATCAGCGCCTCCGCCAGATCAGTACTAATTCCAGAGATGAGAGTTCAAATAATTCCCACACGGCTGAAAGTACCTCTTCCCAAAGGAACAGTAGGCTTATTATTAGGATGCAGCTCTTCTACTCTAAAAGGACTTAGGATAATTCCTTGGGTAATTGTTTCCGATTATGAAGGTGAAATAAAAATTATAGCCAGTTCTCCAAAGGATTTATCAGTAATTTCACCAGGAGATAGAATAGCACAGTTATTAATAATACTCAGCCTACATAATAAATTTTCTAGTCATTCTGTAGAAAGAGGTTCCATGGGATTAGACTACACAGGTGTATATTGGGCTATGCTTTCTTTAAATTTAGATTCTCGCCCCATGCTAAAACTAAATATTCAAGGACATGAATTTAATGGGCTACTGGATACAGGTGCAAACTCTAGCATCATCTCTCATCAAGAATGGCCAAAACATTGGCCATTACAACAAGCCACTCAAATGCTTTGAGGCCTAGGAGTGGCGACTAATCCCCTTAAAGGTGCAATTGTATTAGATTGGAAGGATCCTGAAGGATGTGAAGGAACTATACAGCCATATGTATTGGATCATCTTCCCATTAATTAATGGGGATGAGATGTCCTTGATCAATTAGGTTTGACATTAACAAATAAGGTCAACCAAAATGCACCCACTACCATGGCTAGACAAGGTTTTAGGAAAAGAAAAATATTAGAAAAACAAGAAGAAGGTATAGGAGAACCAACACAAATAGATCAAGGAACAGACAAAAATGTG
The DNA here is from genome assembly GCF_048772815.1 of Callospermophilus lateralis. Classification (NCBI taxonomy): domain Eukaryota; kingdom Metazoa; phylum Chordata; class Mammalia; order Rodentia; family Sciuridae; genus Callospermophilus; species Callospermophilus lateralis. Next base: position 352,879 of record NW_027512534.1, on the reverse strand, counting down.
TTGGATTTTCAGAAAGGGCCACTGAGACAATAAAAATTACTTGGAAATCAGAAAGACCAGTATGGGTTCCTCAATGGCCCCTGACTAAAGAAAAGATACAAGCAGCCCATGACCTGATCAAACAACAATTAGTGGAAGGACATATAAACCTTCTGTATCTCCCCATAATACTCCCATTTTTGTCACCAAAAAGAAATCTGGTAAATGGAGATTATTGCAAGATTTAAGAACCATTAATAATGAGATGGTTATTACGGGACCTGCTCAATCAGGGATTCCTCAATTGTCTGCTTTGCCAAGAACTTGGTATGTTTTAGTTATACATATTAAAGATTGTTTTTTTTTTTCATTTCCAATTCATCCTGAGGATAGTCCACGTTTTGCATTTACTATCCCTGCACTGAATCATGAAGCTCCTTATCAGAGGTAAGAGTGGAAACTACTCCCTCAAGGGATGGCTAACAGCCCAACTACATGTCAAATTTATGTTAACAAAGTAATCCTGCCATTTAGAAATCAAAATCTTTAACTACAAATATTTCACTATATGGATGATGTATCATTTGCACACAAAGCTAAAAACACATTGCTAGAATGTTATGTCACACTTACAAACTGATTAAAAAAATTATAATCTAGAGATAGCAATAGATAACGTATAATTAAAATTTCCAATAAATTATTTAGGAGTTCTATTATCCTCAACCATGGTCAGTCCACCAAAAATTCAAATAGGAGTAGATCAACTCCAATCAACTAATGACTTTCAAAGTTATTAGGAGACATAAATTGGATAAGGCCTTAACTAATTATACCAACAGGAGAGTTGGGACCTTTATTTGATATCCTAAAAGGTCTATTAGATACAAATTCACCCAGAATGTTAACACCTGAAGCAAGAAAGGCATTAAAAATCATTGAAACATAAATGGGAAATATGCATTTGGATAGAGTTGATATAATTTTGCCTTTATTATTTATTGTACTACCAACAAAAAAAAGTATTTCTACAGGAGTATTTTGGCAAGAAGGTCCATTATTATGGATTCATTTATCTTATTCTTCTCACACTATTATTACTAGGTATCCTGAGACTGAGGGACAATTAATACTCATAGGAATAAAAGCAGCAAAGTGAGTGTGTGGAATTTCACCCAATAAAATTATTACTCCATATTCTTTGAATCAAATTGATAAATTAGCTAATGAGTTAAATACTTGTGCAGTAATCATGTGTAAATCAAATGTTTCATTTGATAACCACTTACCATCTAATCTTTTATTGTCTTTTTGGTCATCGCATCCAGTAATTTTTCCAAAAATGACAAGAAATCAAGTATCATGAATGCTCCAAGTATATTCACTGATGAGACAAATCATGGCACAGCAGCAATAGTTACACCTGATCAAACTTTTACATTTTTACTACCCAAACAATCAGCTCAAAAGGTAGAGCTTAATGCAGTATTACAAGCTTTTGTGATGTTTAAAGATTCTGTATTTAATTTATTTTCCCTTAGTCAGTATATAGTTAATGCTATAGTATCCCTTGAAGATGCTGGTAGGATTTCCCCTTCTGCTACTGTTTTCTCTTTGCTTTCCAGTATACAATGTCTAATCTGGGACAGAAAAGATTCATTCTTTATAGGACATATCAGGGCACATACAGGATTGCCGGGAGCCCTTAGTTTTGGCAATGATTTAGCAGATTAAACTACACATGACTTACATACATATTTTCTCTACACTAGAAGAAGCTACAAATTTTCATAAAAAGTTTCATGTCAATGCTAATACTTTACAAAAGTGTTTTAAAATAACTAAGGAAAAAGATAGAAAAATAATAAAACAATGTCAAAATTGTGTGACCTTTTTACCACAAGTTAATCTTGGAGTCAATCCTAGAGGATTGATACCTAACCATATTTGGCAGATGAATGTCACACACTTCCCAGAATTTGGAAAATTAAAATATTTGCATGTTACAGTTGATACTTCTTCTAGATTTTTGATGGGCTCCCTTCATGTGGGGGAAAAAACTAAAGATGTTATAGCTCATTACTTACAAAATTTGCCACTTTGGACATTCCAAAACAGTTAAAAACAGATAATGCCCCTGATTATACTCCTACCTCTTTTAAACAATTTTTCTCATCATTTGGCATTACTCATATAACAGGAATCCCATACAATCCACAGGGACAATGCATAGTGAAAGAGCACATGAAACTATTAAAATGTACTTATTAAAGCAAAAAGACGCAATTGGGAAGGGGTATGAATTCCCCAAAGATAAACTTAAAATAACCCTTTTTACTCTAAACTTTTTAAATTTGGATTCATCAGGACTTAGTGCTGCGGAAAAGCATATGTGTCCAAAAAATGTGCATAAGTTCAAGGTACTTTGGAATAATATTCTAACAGGACAACAGAAATGTCCTGACCCAATTATTGTCTGGACTCGGGGGTCTTTTTCTGTGTTTCTACAGGGAGAACAGCAGCCGATTTAAATAACAGAGAGATTAACTAAGGTCCTGACCCAGAGATTGCCTGGAGTCGGGAGTCTCTTTATGTGTTTCCACAGGGAGAACAGCAGCCAAATTGGATTCCAGAGAGATTAACTAAAGTACTGACCCAGTGATTGTCTGGAGTCAGGGGTCTGTTTGTGTGTTTCCACAGGAAGAACAACAGCCGATTTGGATTTCAGAGAGATTAACTAAAGTGATTTCTATAGACCAAAATAAGATAATTTGGCTCAAATCCATAACAGCTGATATCCAAAACTCCAGTTTCACTATCCTTACATCTCTGACAGAACAGGGATGCTTTTTTCAATATCTATTTTATTATTGCCCTTTCCCGTATCATGAAGTTTTATTTGTTTTTTTTGAGCTCATTGAGACCTAGGTTAATGTTTTGCTGATCAGTTCTATATTTTGACTATAGAGTTTTTAAACATTGCACTGGTGATTTCACCTGTGAAAAGTTATAAGGCCTTTACTATTATGTTATGTGTTGTATGTATTATATTATGTGTGCACACTTGTGTTTTGTGTTATATGTTTGAATGTACGTATGTCCATATATCATATATGATGAGTGCTCATAAAAAAATGTATGCAAATATTTTTTTTATTCACGTGATCTAAATGGTTTAATTTAAATTGGGTAAACAACTGTTGAGCATTGTTTTAATATGTGAACAAAAAAGGAAGTTAACAGACCTGTTTGTTTACTTCATCTTTTCATTTCATTATATTTAATAATTCTCTTCAAAATAATGTAAATTTTTAAGAAAATTATTTTCTTTTAGTGCCTTCTGTAATGTTAAATAATTTTCCTTTACCCATTATTGCCAGAATTTCTATCTTCATACCAGTGCCGTTGAAGTCAAAGATAAAACCAATCTACAGTTTCTGCAATAGCCATCCCTGAAATTCTTGCAGAACTTGTCAGGACTATGTATCACTTTTATGCATTGTGAACTCTCTCTTGGTGAAGCCACTTGTGGTAGTGTTGGGGTATATATGCTGACGCTATCAGCAGTGATACAATTTTTCCAAAAGTAGCCATCAATTGGCTTGGTGTGTCTTCCTTATTCTCACTTGATAGAGGTCAGAAACCTTACAGAGGAAGGGGAACGACTTCATCCACAATGACTGCTCTTTTAGCCATTTTGGTTTTGGATGCACACATGATATCTTTCTTTAGATCCATCCATCTAAGAATCTAAGCAACAGCCTCACACAGGGCCAAGAGGCTGATTCAGACACATCCCTTTCCAAAGCAATTAAGCAAAGAGCCACAGGTGATGCCCATTCATTTGCTTTTGAAAACTGTTTTCTTCAGGTTTCACAAAGGGGTGGCATGTGGGAAAGACCTTCCTGACATTCAGGGCAACAGAACAATTGTTAAGCAAAAGGCCCAAACAGGGTTTCTCCACTGATACATTAGTAGTCACACTGATATCTGATTTTTCTGAGATGCTCGCCATTCCCTTCAGCTATCCACTACATGGCCATGTCACAGAGCTTGGAGGTGGCACATATCTTAGATACAAAACCATGAGCCTCTTCTGGAGAGTGGCCAGATTTCAGGAAGAAAAGAGGAACTTAGGAAGATAGCAGGTGTTGCCCATCAATAAGGCAAGCTGCATTCCATTTATAAATTGGGCAGGATGAATGCTGGGAAGCTTTCTACTAGTCAGGACACATCCATTGATGCATTCTCTTTTCTAATATCTACAACCACGGACACAGTGGGGTACACAGACACAGAAACACTCGCATTGTCAAACGACTTACTAGAAACAGTTCACTCCAAACAAAACAAACCGCATTTCCTACCTATTCTCAGAACATGAGACAAAACCACAAACCCTCACCCACACCAACAAAGCCCCCTTCTTCCCCCAAGTAGGTGTGTGAATATCTGGAGTGTTCTCTGACTGTGGGGCATTCTAGGTTGCCCCGAAATGGCCTGTCCAGTCTCAGATCTGGTGTCCTTAACCAACTCTCTGAAGTTGTCAGGAGCCAGCGGTGAGTCACTACCTTCTTTCTCAGGAAAGGCCCCTCTTCAGAGCTTTTCTTCCATTTGGCCATGCAAACAGGATGGTCCAAAGTAGGTACCAAGAAAGACTGACTCTGTTATCTAGAATTCCAAAAATTGAGACCACTGGGACTGGGACATGGACTGGCACTGTTTGACTGGCTTTTTGTATCCCAAGATCAGAGAGTTTCTTCCCCAAGGAAGTGAGGTGAGGTTACTTCTATGAGGAACTGAATGAGTTCACTGCCTTGGCAACCACTTTGTACTAAGAGTTGCTTCCAAGGGTCCCATGAGATGGATGCTGTCCCTGCTTCCTGTGACACTTTCACAAGTTAGAATGGTATATCAACCATAGGCACCAGGGAACAGCTCTCCACACAGGTCTCATTTGGTCCATCTTCTCTACATTAACAATAGAAAGGCTGATTCAGATACAACCCTTCATCCTGACCAGGTTGTTTGCCATGGAAGATGAATTTTGCTGTCTCAGGTTTTTCAGAGGTGCCTATATCTTCTTCAGTGATAATTTCTGCATGAAGCTTCAGTTCCTGAAGGAAGTGACCTGACCTCACTTCCTTGGTGATGGAATGTGGGATCCAGGAAGCCAGGCACACAGAGCCAGTCCCAGTTCCACTCCAATTGGTCTCACTTGTTGGATTTACCAAGGACAGAGTCAAGCTATCTTGGTACCTACAGATGTGAGGATGGCCAAATGCCAGGGATGCTCTGAATAGGGGCCTTTCCTGAGAAAGCAGGTAGTGGCACACCAATGGATTTTACATTTCTCAGTGAAGAAACCCTGGTTTGTTCCTTCTAATTACCTATTGTTCTGTTGCCCTGAATTTCAGTAAGGTCTTTGCCTCAGGCCAACCCTTTAGAAAGCCTGAAGAAAGAGTTTTCAAATGGAAATGAATGGGCAACATCTGTGGCTCTTTGCTTAATTGCTTTGGAGAGGGATGTGTCTGAATCAGCCTCTTGGCCTGTGTGAGGCTATGGCTTAGATTCTCAGCACCTGATGGATCTAAAGAAAGATTTTATGTGCGCATCCAAAACCAAAATGGCCAAAAGAGCAGTCACTGTGGGTGAAGTATCTCGCATTCCTCTGTAAGGTTCCTGACTTCCATCAAGTGAGAATAGGAATCTTTGGGTCAAATGAGTTCTTCCAAGCCCTGCAGAGGCCAGCCCATAGCTGCTAGGGCTTTCTCATGACACCAATTGACATTAACAATCTAATTCCCAAGGTAGGTAGTCCTCAATTTGGAGAAGCAGAGCAGTATTAACGGCAGGCCTATTTGATCATTCCTGGTTCACAAGAAGGGTGTCCCGGCCACCCAGACTTTAGGCAAATGAGGGGCTGGGGAGCTTATTTTGGATACTGACTTGGGCTGCGCCCCTCATGTAAACCTCCAGCCAGAGTTTATGATGAGTGTCTATATGGCAGAACATGAGGGCCATGAGGGAGTGCTTTGATTTTATTTGTGGTCATTTGTGTGGCAGTTGGAAGAGATGACTGGGTCCACCTGGGCTTGAACTTGCTGTGATTCCCCTTAGAGACTGAGTTCTGGAACTGACCTCAGAGGAGTATTGCCATGAATTGTGTTGGGATTTAAGAGGCCACGCATGAGAGTCGCCCTAGGAAACTGAGATCTAGTTCGAGGGTGGCTTTCCACAGGACACTGGGAATCTCAGCCAGGATATTATATGCTTTTATTCTTAAAGACTTGGCAGCCATAATTAAGATTCAAAACACGCATGGCCTCCATCTCATGGGATTCTTGGAAGCAACTGTTAGGACAAAATGGTTGCCAAGGCAGTGAAATCATTCTGTTCCTGAAGAAAGTGACCTAACCTCACTTCCTTGGTGATGGAACTCTCTGAACTTGGGATCCAGGAAGCAACTTAAACAGTGCCAGTCCTAGTCCCAGTCTCAGTGTTTTCACTTTTTGGATTTCCCGAGGACAGAGTCATTCTTTCCTGCTAACTACTGATGTTAGGATGGCCAAATAACAGGAAAGCTCTGAAGAAGGGCCTTTCCAGAGAAAGAAGGTAGTGCCTCACTGCTGGCTCCTGACAACTTCAGAGAGGTGACCAAAGACACAAGATCTGAGACACACAGGCCATTTTGGGGGAACATTGTATGGCCCTCCAGTCACAGGACACTCCGGATAGTCACAGACCTACTTGTGGGAAGGAGGTGTCTTTGTGGGTGTGGGTGTGAGTTTGTGGTTTTCTCTCATGTTCTGAAAGCATCACGGGAGTTCCAGGGTTTTCAATCATTCGAAGCCAGCGAGTTCCCTTAGCCGGGCCAACTTCCTCCTGGGGAGGTGGGGCTGTGTGTGCTGTGGGGGAGTTATCTGGAGGGCATAGGGCCAGCTTAGCTTCCTCCAATGGCGGAGAGGCTGAGTCAGCTGCAGGGGAATAACTTAGAGGGGGTTGGTGGTTGGGGGATGAGGGCAGGGTATAAGGAGGGGGATGAGAGTCCAGTAGAGTCAAATCTTGTGACTCAGGGAGAACAGAGGGTGGTAGAGGAGGAGAAGCAGAGGGTTTGAGAGATCATGGGGGAAGCAGTACGAGCAGGGAAAGGGACAAGGAAAGGCTTCACGCATGGAGGAGGAGACTTGCAGAGGTCCTGCAAAGTTAAGATACATGGCTGTTGATCAGGATGGCTATGTGTGCGCAGCTGAAAGACAATATCTCTGACTTTTTAAATTAGTGGGAAGAAGAAAGATGCTTCTAGGGGCAATCCGACTTGAAAGGTGAAACATTCTGAGGCACAGACAGTCTGGCAAGTCTGGAGTTTTACTGAAAAAGAAAGATTCTGAGCCCTTAAGCGAACTTTGGTCCAGTGATCAAGGGTCAGGGACAGAGACATTGAAGTGCTCTTTCCCATATTGAAAGATACACAAACAGTGAATGCAACAACACACAACACAGACAAGACAAGACAATAAAGACCAGCAATGGACGTCCAAAACTGAGACCAGGACTGCATAGGAGGCAAAACCCTATGGGCTGGCAATACCGAATCTGAAACAAAAAATCACTGAGTCGAGGAGACAATTGTTCCTCGATTTCTCGAGTCCTCGGTGGCATCCCCCAATACCATTATTCATGCAGCAGAATGATTCCTAACCCAAATCGAACATGTTATCAACCCTAACCATATACTGTTACCTCAATCTAACTTTTCAGAAGAGCAGGGACAGAGTTGGTCTTACAATCCAGGAATGTAGGGGATCTTCCATCTGCTGAGAACCTCAAAGATCCATGCAAAAATGATCCCTGAAGAAGATGTAGGCAGCTTTGAAGGACCTGATTGAGCAAAAGTCATCCTCCATGGCGAACAACCTGGTCAGGATGAAGGGTTGTGTCTGAATCAGCCTCTCTACTCTTAATGTAGAGAAGATGGACCAAATGAGACCTGTGTGGAGAGTTGTTCCCAGGTGCCTATGGTTGATATACCATTCTAACTTGTGAATGTGTCACAGGAACCAGGGGCAGCCTCCATCTCATGGGACCCTTGGAAGCAACTGTTAAGACAAAATGGTTGCCAAGGCAGTGAACTCATTCTATTCCTGAAGGAAGTGACCTCACCTCACTTCCTTTGTGATGGAACTCTCTGATCTTGGGATCCAGGAAGCCAGTTAAACAGTGCCAGTCCTAGTCCCAGTCCCAGTGTTCTCACTTTTTGGATTTCCCTAGGACAGGGTCATTCTTTCTTGCTAACTACTGATGTTAGGATGTCGAAATGGCAGAAAAGCTCTGAAGAGGGGCCTTTCCTGAGAAAGAAGGTAGTGCCTCACCGCTGACTCCTGACAACTTCAGAAAGTTGGCCAAAGACACAAGATCTGAGACAGGACAGGCAATTTTGGAGGAACATTGTATGGCCCTCCAGTCAGAGGACACTCCGAATAGTCACAGACCTACTTGTGGGAAGGAGGTGCCTTTGTGGGTTTGGGTATGAGTTTGGGGTTTTGTCTCATGTTCTGAGAATAGGTAGGAAAGGCGGTTTGTTTGGTTTGGAGTGAACTATTTCTAGTAAGTCTTTTGAAAATGTGAGTGTTTCTATGTCTGTAATTCACTGTCCGTGGTTGTAGACATTAGAAAAGATAATGCATCAGTGGATGTGTCCTGTCTATGAGAAAGCTCCCCAGCATTCATTCTACCAAATTTAGGAATGGACTGCCGCTTGCCTTATGGATGGCCAACTCCTGCTATGTGTGCATCCAAAACCAAAATGGCTAAAAGAACAGTCATTGTGGATAGAGTCTCTTGACTTCCTCTGTAAGGTTCCTGATCTCAATTAAGTGAGAATAGAGATCCTTTGGGTCAAGTGAATTCTTTAAATCCTACAGAGGCTAGCTCATAGTTGCTTGGGTTTTCTCATGACATTAATTCACATAAAGAATCTAAAACGCACAGTCAGTAGGCCTCAAATTGGAGAAGCGGAGCAGTATTAATGGCAGGCCTATTTGATCACTCCTGGTTCACAGGAAGCATGTCCAGGCCACCATGACTTTAGGCAAATGAGGGGCACGGGAGCTTATTTTGTACACTGCCTTGGGCTGCACCCCTCAAGGAAACCTCCAGCCAGAGGTTATGATGAGTGTCTATATATAAGAAGATGAGGGCAATGTGGGAGTTTTTTGGTTTTAATTGTGGTCATTTGTGTGGTGGTAGGAAGAGATGACTGGGTCCACCTGGGCTTGAACTCTGGTGTGATTCCCCATAAAGACTGAGTTCTGGAATTGACCTCAAAGAAGTATTGCCATGAATTGTGTTGGCATATTAGGAGGCCACACATAAGATTGGCCGTTGGAAACTGAGATCTACACCCAGAGTGGCTTTCCACAGAGCACTGGGAATCTCAGCCAGGATATCACATGATTTTATTGTGAAAGATTTGACAGCCATAGTTGAGAGTCAAAACACACATGGACTTCACATTGTAGACCTCAATGGGCCTGGGTTCATGTGAACTTTTGGCCACTCTTTGTGAAGCCTCTCCTGTGATAGTCCTCCAGAGCTTTCATTGAAATTAGCTTCCTCACCATTTGATGGTTATTGAATTAATTGAAAAACTCAGTGCCTCCAACTTCATTCTTGAAATATGGCTCAATATATAACATGAACTTTTTGTAATTCCCATGACCAGGTGGCACTGGAGAACCATTGGATATCCTGTTGCTGATCATGAGTGTACCAGACAGTGCCTTGATTGACTGGGTTTCAAGAAAATTGTGAAGATCAGAGATGCCAGTTAGTTGGACCCTGCTGAGTAGTGGGCCTAGAACAAAGGTGGCCAGGTGTGAAATAAAACAGCTATGGTAGTTTCATGTGGATCTACCATTGGCTTCCAAATGACTTCGACTAACATTGTGCAGTCAGCAGACCCTTATATGTAAAGGCATCATGTTGTATGGATAGGTTTCAGGGCAATGTTCAGAATCAGGTTGCTTTAGTAAAGGGAGCAAGCTATGTTGGACAGAAGCCTGGTTGGTGCATAATCCTACAGACCCTGTCCCACCACACGTGACAAAACTCCATCCAGCACTGTGTCCCAGTTGAACTCCTTGTATTTCGTGAAGCAATTACCGAACTCCCAGTGCATCAGGAAGAAAAACCATGAAAATTGGAGGATGACCAAATGGATTCACAGTCCACACGAGGAGACACTTAGACACCAGTGGCCACAGTTGACCTACAAAGAGAGAATTCAGCACTGCTGCCTCATGTTCATTGGAAAATAAGATACCATGACCTCCAGGTCACATAGATGTAGACACAGCTTTGATGGTCTCACTACAAAGGAAGCTAAATCTCCTGACAAGGTATATTTCAAGTGCCCAACCTCAGAGGCATTTTCTCCAGAAGTCTTTGGGCCAGCAGAGCTCCATGTTTGTGGAGTGTTTACCATGTCACTTACTTTTGGAAACTCCTCTTCCACCTCTAAGGTTGTGAACTCCGGAGCATATTCAATGACAGATATGTATTCACAGATTTTCTAACTCATCTCCTCTAAATGTGGTATTTGGGGTGAAGGTAATATCAAGGCATTGTTCTGGATGAGAGTGGGAAGATTTTTGTGTAGCACATATTTGCATACACATTGGATTCATTTTCCAATTTTCCATTCGAAATACTCAATCCCTGATACTATCCCATACCCTACTAGACTCTGACTACTAATCCTAACATGATGGAGAAAAATAACCCAAACAGAATAGAAATACAAGCAAATCAAAGAGTCGTGTTGTATAGTTGAACTTGCCTTTTCTATTATATAGCGTAGGAGTTATAAATCTAGTCAATTTTTTGTTGAAAGAGTTCTCCATGTGTTTTTACACTTATCAAATATGTGAATTCCTGTCTCCCCCATTTCTCTGTATTCTATTCAGTACATGTATTTTTAAATGCACATATAGAATCATACCTTGTATCACACGTATTTTCTTGTGAGGTGGCTGACTTGGCAGATACAAATTGTGAGAAGAGATCACTCCTCCTAAATGCTGTTGGAACTGAAAATTCAACCTATGGGTGGGCTTCCTAGTTGAACAACTTATACATAAATCCATGTTCAGTAAAATGAATGAATACTTTTGGATACGTGGATGATATATATTTCACGATTAATTTCGATTGGCATATATATTGCTAGTTTTTAATGTCTCTGTGTGTGTGTGTGTGTGTGTGTGTGTGTGTGTGTATACACACACACTGTCCAGATTTTACTAAATATGAAATATATGTGTCTTTTGGCCACTCTTTTGGAAGCCTTACCTGTGAGAGTTCTGTAGAGCTTTCATTGAAATGAGCTTCCTCAACATTTAATGGTTCCTGAATGAATTGTAACCCAAAGTGCCTCCAACGTCATCCTTGAAAAATGGCTCAGTAAATACCATAAAATGTTTGAAATTCCCATGACCAGGTGTCACTAGAGAACCTTTGGAAGTCTTCTTGCTGATCATGAGTGTACCAGACAGTGCCTTGTTTGACTTGTTTTCTTAAAAATTGTGTAGAACAAAGATGCCAGTAAGTTGTAGCCTGCTGAGAAGTGGGCCCAGAGCTGTGGTGAACAGGTGTATGATAAAACATCTGTGGTGGGGCCATGTGGTTCTGCCATTGACTTCCAAATGGATTTTGGCTGACATGGTGCAGCCAGCAGACCCTTATATGTAAAGGCATCTTGTTATATGGAGAGGTTTTAGGGCAATGATCAGAATCAGTTTGTTATGGACAAGGGGCCAAGCTATGTGGGATAGAAGGCTGGTTGGTGAATTCGTCTGCAGACCCTGACCCTCTACACATGACATAACTCCCTCCAGCACTGTTTCCCAGTTGAACTCCTTGTATTTCATGAAGCAAATACCAAAATACCAGTGCAGAAACAAGAAACATCACGAAAATTGTAGGAGGAACAATTGGCTTCACAGTCAATAAAGGGAGACACCTAGCCCCCAGTGTCCACAGTTTACCTACAAAGAGAGAACACAGCACTGCTGCCTCATGTTCTTTGGATAATAAGAAACCAAGTCCTCCAGGTCACATAAATGCAGACCCATCTTTGATGGTATCACTACAAAGGAAGCTAAAGCTCCTGACAACAACATATATTTCAAGTGCCCAACCTCAGGGGCAGTTTCTCAAGAAGTCTTTAGGCCAACAAAGTTCCACGATTGTGGAGTGTTCATCCTGTCCCTTACTTTTGAAAACTCCTCTACAACCCCCAAGGTTGTGATCTCCTGAGCATTTTCTATTCCAGATATGTATTCACCGATTTACTAATTCTTCTCCTCTAACTGTGTCTTACTTGGGGTGAAGGTAATGTCAAGGCATTGTTCTGAATGAGAATGGGTAGATTTTTTGTAGCACATATTTGCATACACAATGGATTCATTTTCCTATTTTCCATTCGAATTACTGAAATCTGACACCAACACATACCCTACTAGAGTCTGCCCACTAATCCTAATATGATGGAGAAAAATAACCCAAGCAGAATAGAAATACAAGCAGTTCAGAGGAGGCATGGTGTATTGTTGGACTTGCCTTTTGCATGATAAAGTGTAGGTGTTATAAATCTGGTAAATTTTTAATTGAAATATTTCTCCATGTGTTTTGAAAGGTATCAAATATGTGAATTCCTGTCTCCCTTTATCTGTTGCCTATTTAGCACATGTATTTTTATATGCACATATAGAATCCTACCTGGTACCACACGTAAATTCTTGTGAGATGGCTGACGTGGCAGATAAAGATTGTGAGAAGAGATCACTCCTCCTAAACGCTGTTGGAACTGAGAAGTCAACCTATGGGTGAGCTTCCTAGTTGAACAACATTGTACATAAATCCATGTTCAGTAAAATAAATATTTTTGGATCTGTGTATGATATGTATTTCATGATGAATTTCGATTGTCATATATATTGCTGCTTTTTAATATCTCTGTGTGTGTTTTGTGAAAAATCTACACTCTCTAGATTTTTCAAAATATGAAATATATGTCTCTTATTATACACTCCCTAAATTCATTCATGTTCATGTATGTGGTTTTATAATCAAATTTTCACAAGATTATATTCAGAAATATTCATCCACCTCAAGTACATATTTTTTTTCTAGTACTGAACACTCACTTCAGTGAAAGGTGCATACAAATCCTTATAGTTCTAAAGTAACTGACCCAGTTTAACATCAATGCAAGTAGATTCCTATGGGAAATGTTGTGTATTTTAATGTTCATTTTTATTCAACACTGGTACATTACTATTTCTTCAATTTATGGACAACTTAGAAAATACATTTCATCCGCATTTCACAAATTTAAAGGCATTTGGTACACTTTCAATCACTTCCTGCTTCAGATCACACGTATTCCTCCTTTTTTTTTTTGACTGGTCTTTTCATGATACTTCTTCCTAACGCATTATATTTGATTTCCATAATTATTTTGAAGCAAAACTCACACACTCTTTATGATAAACCATAACACTAATATTACCATTAGATGTATAATTGGTTGGAATGAATGATTGTATATCAATATAAGATTTCCTGTATATTTTCAGATATCAATTTATTCCAATTTCTAAAGTTGAAACCAGTTATATTATTTATTCACAGTATGGACTATTCATCCATTATCTCTATATTCATAGACACAGGGTACAACTTTTTTATTCCAAATACTAATTTATGAGTTTTCAGAATATAGCTCCCTTTAATGGTGGGAGAAATACTCATGTCACCAGATCTACATATATATTTTATCATAGTAATATTCTGGATAAAAAATTCAAAGGTCACACTTATGTTTGTAGCAACGCCTAAATTGAATGTGAGTAAGAATTACTAAAAACATCCATGTCCAGGATGCCTAAGGCTCTCAAATGTCAATCCTATTGGTGAGGAGATATTTGTTTCATGCTAAGATTATATATTCAACCTCAACCCTGTTGAAAATGTCTAATCCTCTCACTCACTTTATACTTTGCCTTATTTCTTAATGTCACTATTGATATCTATTTTCCTACATATTTTGCCCAGTTCATCATAGTGACTGATTCTTCACATTTGCTGACATTTACATTCATTCTCTAACAAAAACCCTATTACTAAAAAAAGTCTTGGTCCAACTCCTAGACTCACTCTTCTTCCAAAACGTACTATCTTCCTAATCCTCCCGACTACCACTTCTTGACTGGATGTTCTCTTCTACATTCAATCATCTGAGGTATAGTGTTTTATTCCATTCTATATCAATTTATCTCAGACCTCAGTGCAGAATGTAATTCAAAGCTAAGTATCCCAATCAAGGGCCCAATACCTCTCAGCGCTTCAAATCTTACCTAGATTTCTGTTTTCATACTTATATTCACCTATATATTCTTATAAATATTGCAGGTTTCCAATACCATTATTCATCCAGCAGAATGATTCCTAATACAAATCGAACATGTTATTAATCCTAACTATACACAATTCCCTCAATCTCACTTTACAGAAGAGCAGGGACAGAGTTTATCTTACAATACAGGAATGTAGGGGACCTTCCAACTGCTGAGAACATCAAAGGTCCATGCAAAAATGATTCCTGGAGAAGATGTAGGCAGCAATAAAAGACCTGAGAGAGCAAAAGTATTCTTCCATGGCAAACAACCCAGTCAGGATGAAAGGATGTGTCTGAATCATCCTCTCTCTTCTTAATGTAGGGAAGATTGACCAAACTAGGCCTGTGCAGACAGGTGTTCCCAGGTGCCTATGGTTTTTAAACCATTCTAACTTGTGAAAGTGTCACAGGAAGATGGGGCATCCTCCATCTTATGAGACCCTAGGAAGCAAATGTTAGGAAAAAGTGGCTGCCAAGGCAGTGACGTCATTCAGTTCCTGAAGGAAGTAACCTCACTTCACATCCTTGTTGATGGAACTCTCCGAATTTGGGTTCCAGGAAGCCAGGCACCCAGACCCAGTCCCAGCCCCAGTCCCAGTGATCCCAATTGTTTGGATTTACCAAGGACAGAATCAGTCTTTCGTGGTACCTACTTATGTGAGGATGGCCAAATGTCAGGAAAGTTCTGAAGGGGGGCCCTTTCGGAGAAAGCATGTAGAGGCTCACTGCTGGCTCCTGACAACTTCACAGAGTTGTCCAAGGAGACCAGATCTGAGACAGGACAGGCCATTTCTGGAGAACATAGTATGGTGATCCAGTTAGAGGACACTCTGGATAGCTCCAAACGAACATGGGGAAGGAGGTGCCTTTGTGCGTGTGGGTGTGGGTTTGTGGTTTTTTCTCATGTCCTGAGAATAGTTAGAAAAGGTGGTTTGTTTGGTTTCTAGTGAACTGTTTCTAGTTAGTCCTTTGAAAAGGTGAGTGTTTCTATGTCTGTGTATCCCAGTGTGTCCGTAGTTGTAGACATTAAAAAAGAGAATGTCTCAGTGGGTGTGTCCTGTCAAGGAGAAAACTTCCCAACATTCATCCTGCCCAATTCATGAATGGACTGTGGCTTGCCTTATCACTGGGAAACACCTACTATCTTCCTACGTTCCTGTATTCTTCCTGAATTCTGGCCACTCTCCAGAATAGGCTCATTGTTTTGTGTCCAAGATATGGACCCCTTCCAAGCTCTGTGACATGGCCATGTTTTGGATACCTGAAGGGAATGGCAAGCATCTCAGAAAACTCAGATATCAATGTGACCAGTAAAGTCTCAGTGGAGAAACCCTGCTTTGGTCCTTTTGATTACCTATTGTTATGTTGCCCTGAATATCAGGAAAGTCTTTGCCTCAGGCCACCCCTTTGTGAAGCCAGAAGAAAACAGTTTTCACATGGAAATGAATGGGAATTACCTTTGTGTTTTACAATAATACCTTCAGAGTTTAGGCTCTCATAAACTTAAAAATACATTTAGATTGTATCTCAGTGTAGAAAGTATGATGGAACTGTAAATATCTTATTGAAAAGAAGTCCAATTATAGAACACAAATGACAGACATAAATCTCCAACATGTTTTACTTTTAAGCCTAGAATTACCATACAACCTTAGAACACCAGCTTGATACAATGCTCTTTTGAAGCTTCTACCTTACAGACTTGTATACCTGGAAGATATGAACACATTAACACCACAATTACATTGATGTTTTTGTATTAACCAAGTTTAGCTATTTAAAGAAATAACATGGCACAATTTTATAAAAACAGTACTAGTTTAACCAGCTGTTTAATTTTTTAAGATTACTTGCTCAAAACTTACACATATAACCAACTTACACAAAACTTTTTTATTATTAAACCTTTTAATTACTTAATCATATAGACTCTCTTATCCAGAAACACATTTTCCCTCTATTAAATCTATATCTAGAGCCTTTTAGTTTCTCTTTTCCATTTGTTAACCTCTTTCTGTTCACATTTTGAAACAATACATGTAAATTTCTGAATTTAAGCAGATTATTTTATAGACATCAACATTTTACTAGGGCGTTTTTGAACACCTAGAAAACTTATAGGCCTATTTTTAAAGACATCTTTATTTTTATCTTTTTACCCAATTTGAATTGAACCATTTGAATCACGTGAATCAAAGATATTTGAATCCATTTTTAAATTTCTCATGAGCGCTCCTCATCTATCAATTGTCATATCACTGCATTATATATTGACTTACACACATACAGGCATACTGACATACAACACATAACACAAATGTAACACATAACACAATAGTAAAGGCCTTGTAGCTTTTTCAGGTGAAATCTCCATTGCAATGTTTAAAAACTCCACAGTTGATCAAAAATAGATCTGATCCGAAAACATTTACTGATCTGCAGGATAAAGATTATGAGCTCAAAAAAAGAAAAAAAAAATACAGAATCTAAGAAAAAGCAAGAGTCCTAAAAAAGATGACTATTCAGTAATTAGTAAATACCATATAATGTACTTATTCGTTGAGTCTAGTTTGAGTTCAGGTAAACATAAACTTTTACTCCTTTTTATCTGTCTCTTCCTGATTGCATATCAAATTAAGTCCTGACTGAGGTCTCGAAAACTGGAAAGACCCGAATTTTGAGCAGAAACCTCATGCCTAAGGCATTATAGCTATGTCATAATTTCCAGGTTTGAATGTTGAAAATTATGATGCAAGTTCAAGATGTAATTCTCAAAATTTTATATCTTTAGATTTTTCTACACTAGAAAAATTTGCTCACACAAAACTGAAAATTGGATCATTTTTTGATAATATAAATGGCACCATCACAAAAAAGTTTCTATAAGATAATAACCCACTTTCTTTGTTCTGAAATTTCAAAAGTAGTATTAAGTTACATTAAATTGGCTGAAAAATTTTTTAAAAAACCACACACTGCCTTGGGTATCCGAAATTAAGCTTTAAATATTTCCAAGATTGTTGCTAATTAATGCCATTTCAATAAGCCAGACGAACCTTTTAATTTAGCACCATTTTTTTTTAAATCTTACACACTGAGGGGAACAGATACCATATCATAATTTATTTTCTTTGCCCAAGTTAATGCACTGGTATATCTAGTGAATTTTCTCAGGCTACCTAGTTAAAAATTTAAACTCTTTAATATTTTTTTTTAATCCTAAGTATTTAAGGTTTCTAGCATGAAGTATCTGAAATCAAACTAAACAATTGTTTAAACCCAACTTTATACTGTAAGATAGTGCAATGCTTTAGAAACCCATTTAGATACCAGATTGTTACAATAATAAATCATCTTTTAGATACACATTCAGCCAAGATCATCCCCAAGAAACAATCTATAATATCAACATATTACTGCATTCATTCTCCCTTTTGTTAAGCAAACAGAGGTGGAGTAATCCTTAAAGTGCAGGTAAGGAATAAGGGAGTTCCCCCAGCAAAATGGCTCGGGCAGCTGCTGGGAGTCCCTTAGCCTCACTTTTTACTTACAGGATTAGTTCCTCTGGTTTGGTTTGACCCCAGGCACCAGGCATATTCTATATCTCCCAACTTTTCAGTAGTCAGCTCCCAAATAGTTCATTTTCTGCTTGCAGTTTTTTGAGTTCTAGGCTTCCCCAAGAGGGCAGAGTGGGGACTCCTTTAAAGTCCACTCTGGGGTGTCAAAATTTATGACTGAAGGTTTGGATCCCATCCCCAAATCCAATTAATGCCAATTTAATAATGAGGACAGGGTTTTGAGAAAAGTTTATGCGAGATATCAAAGTTCTTAGACCCCAGGCATTTCCCTCTGCAGTTGGCGTGCTCAACCCAACTATGGAAAGAAAAGAAAACAGTGCTTCCCTAATCTCGCTTAACAAAGGGGAGTAAAGTACATCAAAGTTCTTTAAAACACAGCTAAGAGAGGTGTAAAAGGTGAGAACAGAAAAGCTGGCGGTTCTATTGACTTTTGGTCCCTCACAGGAGAAGCATTAGGTTAAAATTTAGCTAAAGTTACTTCCACACATCTAAGGCAGGTTGGAACACGGGACTCTGCATCGGTCCACACAATGCCATCACATTTAACAGAAACACAGACAAAAAGACACACAAAGACCATCATGCAGCTCCCGTTTGTTCACAACCCTAAGACTTTCAAACTTGTGACTCAGTGAGAATGGAGGGAAGAGGGGGAGGTGCAGAAGGTTTGAGTGATAGGATCGTGGGCAAAGGGGTCAGGTTGGAGCCAGGGACCAGAAAAGGCTTCAAGGACAGAGGCATGAAATGGCTTTGGCCCGTAATGAGAGTTACTCAAACAGAGACAACGACAATACAAACGTGACACAAACACGGACACACAGTTAACGTTTAACACGAGTTCAGAAGGAGAGATTAGAACCTAGTAACTGGCAAAACCTGATGGGTTATACCACAAAGACAGACAGTGAATTCAACCTGAGAGACATAAGTAGCCAGCAAGACCTGTCAGGTTGGCAGCAGAGTCACCTAATTAGGACACATCCGTGCCTCCCCGAATCGTCCAAGGAGTCCCTTGCAAGGACGTGGTCTGTGGCTTCAGGACACGTCTGTCCACCACCGCCAGTGGGAACTTACGCTCTCTGCTGGCAGCCACTCTGCCAACAAAAACCGAAAACCGAAAAACCAAACCTGGTAGGGAAGATGGCCGCTGCGTACGGGGGTTGCTGAAATGCTGAGTGTGGTGCTCAGTGCAGCGGCTTTAATTGAGAGTTCGTGCAGTTGGTTAGAGCTCCTTTTATCATTAATCTGTAGTAGACCACTTGCCAAGAAGCAGGAAGAACAAAGAGATGGAAAAAGAGACGCTTGGCTGCTCAAAGCCATGGGCGCTTTGCGCGCATCTGCTTCCTCTTTCGCTTCGCTCCAGGCAGAGAACCTGAATGTGTAATCAGCAGTGAATTGTAAGTACCTGATGCAAAGAAAGCTCAGTTACTTCCGCCCCCTTTTTTAAAATATTTTTATATACAGCGAGAGTTTATGGACTGGGATTGTTCGCTGGGCTGTGGTTTCTGTGCCGAAAATCCACTCCTCAGGAGCCACCATTTGCTTTCTGCTGG
Organism: Callospermophilus lateralis; assembly: GCF_048772815.1. NCBI lineage: Eukaryota > Metazoa > Chordata > Mammalia > Rodentia > Sciuridae > Callospermophilus > Callospermophilus lateralis. The sequence goes on along the minus strand of NW_027512534.1, from coordinate 333,308 downwards.
CTGTCTTGATGACTCTGTCTAAATTGTCCGGCTGCCGCATCTAGAGGTTGGAGCTGGGCTAAGGGCCGAGTCCTATCCTCTGAAGGCTGGACCGTGGCCTCGAGCGCCTAGGTCGCCTGTTCGCCGCTGCACCTTCGGGCAGAGCCTGTCTCTGGGGTCATTCTGCATTCCCCTGCTAAGGGACCTGTGCTCTGGAGGAGGGGTCTGGAGAGCCATGGTGGCAGCTGCTTGGGCCCCAGGGGATGGGCACCGGGCTGAGGAGCAATGGAGGCCGCGGTGGTTCCGCTATAGTCACAGTCGAGCGCAGCACCCATGAGCGCGGCTAACGTGAGCATGGTCCAGAGGCAGAGGCAATGGCGGCAAGGATTCATTTCTAGAAATCTGGACTGGAAACAGAAGCAGTAGTGTTACAATCCCAAGAACTTGCTTATTCCAGGAAGCTGTAAGGGTAACATGAATATCATTGAGGAGATCTAACATGGTGGCAGGTGCAGAGAGATCAAGTCTCTGACATCTTCAAATGTGCGGGCATAGGGAGCCGTAAACTGTCTAAATGCTGTTTGCTCAGGATCACTAGGCAATGCTCAGCTGATGTGGATCTGGGGCGTACAATCGGGGCCCCTCAGAACACACACACCGAGTCCGGATATGCTGCATTCAACCTCCAGTTCGCCTGCTTCTCATGACTCAGCACTAAAGATCCCGCTGAAATAATTGGTCGGCCCTTCTGAATTTACAGAGGTAAAAGCCAACTGAGCCTTCATAGGCAGTGGCCAAAGGACTGAAATGGGGCTTGGGAAAGTCAGTCAGGACTCACCCGTTGCATTGGTCACCCGGCAAAGGGAAAGAACGGTCACCATTTGCACGAGATACCACCATGGCAGAGAACTGACATCACGAGTGGAGGAGATATCTTCATTGAAACCTTTGTGACAGGTGTTTAATCCCCTAGCCATCTCTCTCCACACAGTGGAGAAACCTTAAGAGCCCCTCCCAGCTCTTTCATAAGGGCCCCTCCTAGCTCTCCTGTGAGCTCCATAGCCAGACCGAGGGAATCAGGAGTGGCATTGGACTTGCGTTCAGGAGCTCTCGGCTACCGCTCCCACCAGTGCAGACAACTGAGGTCTCTTGCACCAGCTACCAGGGGCGTGGCTCCTGGAGGGCAAGCAAATTTGCTGAGGGTTCTCAGCCCCAAGCTCTACAAACTTAGGGGCTGAGGGAGGCAAACAGGGAGAGTGTGCCCACGTATTCATGAAAACAGGGCTCCCAGGAGCAGCAGAACTGGCGTGTAGCCAGTATTGTGGTGAGCGGGGCCTGGTTTGAGAAAACACAAGAGAAGGCCCTAGGCACTCAGGATTGGAGACCCACCCAGTCTGGGACTTAGAGCTGCTGCACAGTTAATGGTTCCCACCTTTGAGAGGAGAAGCTTGGCCCAGTGGGCACAGCACCACCTACTTTAAGAGAAGTTAATCGAAATCTATGACTGCATTTATGTTTATTTTTCTTTTTCTTTCATTTTTATTTTTTGTTGGTGTAGTTGTTCTTTAACTTATTTTAGGTTTTCAATTTTTTTATTTTATTATTAGTAGTATTATTTCTTTAAATTTTAATTTTCATTTTTTTATTATCATTATTATTTTTTTTAATTTCTTCCTTTCTTTATTTTCAATTTTTTTTCTTTTTGTTATTTCTGTAGGTGTTATAAGTACCACCTGGTATGGTCCTTTCCAGTGGGGTTCCAGGGATGACACCTGATGTCATCTTACGTAGACAAAGTCTCTTACTTGATATCGATGTGGAGTCCCCTTGTCCCCAGGTTGGTAGGCAGTGGCCAGCCGTTTTCACAGGTATCCCTGAGTTCTTTCAAGAGCTTTAAATCTGTCAAGCAAGGGGTGTGAAAGGGATCGTTAGGTCTTAGAGTTGGGGTTAGGTCCCTTCCTGGAGGAGGGGCACCATAGAGAATTTCATAGGGGGTGAGGTTACACAAAAAACAGAGTGAGTATTTCCTTCATGAAACAGTGCATAAGGCAGTAGCATAGTACAATCTTTTATTCCGGTCTCTAAGCTTAATTTTTTAAGGTCTGTTTAATGGTTATATTCATTCTTTCCACCTGTCCTAAACTCTAAGGTATATAAGCACAATGTAACTTCCAATTAATCCCCAGGGTCCTGGCTAACCCCTTACTTATCTGGCCCACGAACGCTGGTCCAGTATCAGACCCTTTTAACTTAGGCAGGCCATATCTTGGAAAAATATCTTCTAGGATCTTCTTGACCAAAATTTGCGCTATTTCTTTTCTTTTCTTTTTTCTTTTATTTTGAGGGGAAGGCTTCAATCCATCCTTAAAATGTACCTACAAAGACTAGGAGATATTTAAGTCTATACCTTGCTGGCTTAATTTAAGTAAAGTTCACTTCCCAGAATTGTCCTGGTTTGGTACCTCGTAGGTGCTTTCCTGCAGGAAGCTTGGAAGGGTAAGCATTAACTAATTGATGGACCCGACAGGCTTTTGTTACCCATTCAGTTATTTCCTTCACTGTGAGTCGGTTAGTGGAAAACTCTGTTCTTGATCCTTCAGGAATGCCTGCAGATTCTTTGAACCATGGTGAGTGAGTTGATGTACATTTTCTACTGACATAGTTAGAGCCGTGACTCTTGGAATTTCTACTGAAGGATTTAGAAATTCCACTTGGGGGCCTTCAGGGTTAAAAGTTATTTTGGCCCAGAGCTTGGTGAGCAGATCTCTGCCCATCAATGGGGCCAGGCATTCTGGGATTACTAGGGAGAAATGATGGATTTTTCCTTTCCCCAAGTCAATTGTCCTCTTAGTTGTCCAAGTCCGATATTTACTGCCATTAGTTTTTTGAACTAGAGACCTTTTATTAGATAGAGCGCCTATTGTGGCTTTAAGGGCTGAGTATATTGCCCCTGTATCCAGTTTACTGGGGTCTCCTCCACTTCAAAAGGTTCCCTGAGCTCGGGGAAGGGATATGAGACCCGACTTTCTTAGTCATCCTCCAGAGTCAGAATGGCTGGCTGGCCTGGCTGTCACTTTCTAAGGCAATTTTGACCCAGTGTCCTTTTTCTTTAGAGTAGGCACATTGATCTGAGGCCAGGGGTGGCCTCTGCCGTGGGCCAACTTATCCCTTCTTGTCTCCCTGTTTCTTAATTTCTGGCCTATTTGTTGTTGTGACCAGGACCTTAGTCAACACCTTAGTCTGCCTTTTGCTTCATTAACCTCACTTTGCTCCCTTCTCTTCCTCAGTTTCTCTCTTATAGTATATCTTCTCAGATTCTCTGACGAAATCTCTCAAAGTGATATCTTGTAATCAATCTAAGCTTTGTAAATTTGTTTTAATATCGATTGCAGTTTGCCCATCATGACAGATGCCTTCTGATTCTCTGCCTGAGGATCGAAAGGAATATATGTCCTATATGACTCCATAATTCTCTCTAGAAACATAGAGGGAGATTCATCTGGCCCTTGAATAATCTCTCTTACCTTGGCCAAATTAGTTGGTCACTAGCGGCTGTTTGGAGACCCAGTATTACACCCCAGCTATAAGTGGACAGAAGCTCCCTACTTTCAAAGGTGTTGGGGTCACAGTTGGGTCGGTTAAAGGGAAAGCCGGCTTTGATTATGTTGGGTAGTTGTGTCGGATGAACATCTGGTCCGAGGATATTTTTTTCTAGGTTCCTGGAGGATTCCCTTTTGTTCCTCTGTTTTGAAGAGAGTTCCTAGGAGATGTTGGCAGTCTTCTGAAGTAGGCTGTTGTGAAAACATTAATGACTCAGCCACACCTGAGAGCTGTGTTGGGTACTCGGAAAAGGGGGATTGTAATTTTTTAAGTTATATAGGTCTGGAGAGAGGCCAATACTGGTAGGCTTGCATTTTTCCCCCATGGCCATCGATAACCATTGGCCTCTAGGGAAGGAGGGGGAGCATCCCGAGAGTTCCAGGGTTTTCAATCTTTTGCCACCAGCGCATTCCTTTAGCTGGGCCAGCTTCCTCCATGGGAGAAGGTGCTGTGTGTGCTACAGGGAAATTATCTGGAGGGCGCTGGGCCGGCTTAGCTTCCTGCAATTGACGAGAGGCTGAGTCAGCAGCAGGGGAATCACTTAGAGTGTGTTGGGGGCTGGGGAACCAGGGCAGGGGATAAGGAGGGGGAGGAGAGTCCAGTAGAGTCAAATCTGGTGACTCAGGGAGAACAGAGGGTGGAGGAGAAGAAGAAGAAGAGTGTTTGAGAGTTCCTGGGGGAAGAAGTTGGAGCAGGGGCAGCGGCAAGGATAGGTTTCACCAATGGATGAGGAGCTTTGCAGAGGTCCTGCTGAGATAAGATACATGGCTGTTGATCCAGATGGCTATGTGACCCTGGCTAAAAGCCAATATCTCTGACTTTTTAAATTAGTGGGAAGTAGAAAGATCCTTCTAGGGGCCATTCAACTCCAAATGTTGGCCATTCTGAGGTACAGAGAATCTGCAACATCCGGCACTTTACTAAAAAAGAAAGATTCTGAGCCCTTAAGCGGACTTTGGTGCAGTGATCAAGGGTCAGGGAAAAAGGCATTGAAGTGCGCTGTCCCATAATGAAAGATACACAAACAGTGAAAGCAACGACACATGACACAGACAAGACAAGACAATAAAGACAGGCAATGGACGTCCAACACTGAGACCAGGACTGAGTTGCCAGCAAAACCCGATGGGCTGGCAATACCGAATCCGAATCAAAATATCACTGAGTCGAGGAGACTATTGTTCCGGAGTCCTCTGTGGTGTCCTCCAGAGACATGGCTTGAGTTCTGTAACACCACTGTCAGGCATCGTCAGAGAGAGCTCACACTCTTCATTGACAGTCAATTTGCCAAGCCCTAACCTGAAACCTGAAACCAGAAAGAGGCGCCTTACTTACCTGAGAGGGGTCCTTTGGGATCTCTCGTCCACAACTGCTCGATCTAGGTGGAACCTCCATATGTAAAGGTCGGGCTAGCGTCAGAAGAAGGGACAACCAAGAGACTTTATCATGCAACAGCAAAGGATTTACTGGGGGTCCAGCATGTTTGAGCTCAGAACTCACTTGAACAGAGCAGAGAGCCCTGAGAACAGCTTAAGTAGAGCTTATATACTTTCCTTGGAGAGGGCAGAGAGGGAAGTTTATTGATGAGTCTGGGCGACTGGGCGGTTTGCGTGCAACCAGGTGAGGGAGTACATTCTGCAGTTTGGCAGTAGGGAACGGCACATTCTGGGAACAAGATTAGCAAATATTCTCAAAATTTCAAAAGTGTTTTGTTAAGCATACAGAAAAACAGGAAGTGACAAGTACCTATTTTATTAAGCTTTCACTACTGACTATCCCTTTTTTACTGGATGTTCTCTTCTACATTCAATCATCCAAGGTACAAGGTCCTATGCCCCTGTATATGGATTTATCTGAGACAACTTTGCAGAAAGTAATTCAAAGATATGGATATCAATCAGGGGCCCAATGCCCTTCTGGGCTTCAAATCTTATTTAGATTTCTGTTTTCATACATATATTTCACCTATGTTTTATATATATATATATATATATATATATATATATATATATATATATATATATATATATATATATATATCATAGTATATATATTTCATCCACGATTTCACAAATTTACAGGCATTTGTTTCACGTTCAATCAATTCCTTCTTCAGAACACATGTATTCCTCCAGGTCTCTTGACTGGTCTTTTCATGAGACTTCTGGCCAAACACATTATTATTGATTTCCATAATCACTTTTGAAGCAAAACTCACACACTGTTCATGATAAACCATAACCCTAATATTACCATTAAATGTGGAACTGGTTGGAATGAATGATTGTATATCAATATAAGATTTTCTGTATATTTTCATGTATCAATTCAAAAAATTATTTAAAATTGGAACCAGTTATATTATTTATTCTCAGTATGGTCTATTCATGCATTATCTCTATATCCAAAGACACAGCGTACACCTATTGTACCCCCAATACTAATTTATACGTCTTCAAAATATTGCTCAAAGAAATGGTGGAAGAAATACTCATGTCACCTGATCTCCTTATACATTTTATCACAGTAATATTCTGGACACAAAAAGCAAAGTTTACACTTATGATTGTACCAGAGCTTTCATTGAAATGAGCTTCCTCACCATTTAATGGTTCCTGAATGAATTGTAAGCCACAATGCCTCCAACTTCAACCTTGTAAAATGGATAGATGAATACCATGAAATTTTTGAAATTCGCATGACGAGGAGGCAATGAAGAACATTTGGATGTCCTGTTGCTGATCATTATTATACCAGACAGTGCCTTGATTGATGGGTATAATGAAAATGGTGTAGAACTGAGATGCCGGTTAGTTGAAAACTGCAGAGTAGTTGGCCCAGAGCAGTGATGTGCAGGTGTGTGATAAAATATTTGTGGTGGTGCCATGTGGATCTGCCATTGACTTCCAAATGGCTTTTAGCTGATATGGTGCACCAAGCAGACCCTTATATGTAAAGGCGTCTTGTTATATGGAGAGGTTTCAGGGCAATGTTTAGAATCAGTTTGCTATCGTCAAGGGGGCAAGCATATGGGATAGAAGCATGGTTGGTGCGTTCTCCTGCAGACTCTGAACCACCACATGTCACAAAACTCCCTCCAACACTGTGTCCCAGTTGAACTCCTTGTATTTCCTGAAGCAAATACCAATCTCCCAGTGCAGCAGCAAGAAACACCACGAAAATTGGAGGATGACCAAATGGCTTCACAGTCCACATGGGAGACACTTCGGCCCAGTGGCCTCAGTTTACCTACAAAGAGAGAATTCAGCACCGCTGCCTCATCATCATTGGAAAATAAGAAACCATGTTCTCCAGGTAACATAGATGCAGACCCAGCTTTGATGGTTTCATGACAAATGAAGATAAAGCTCCTGACAACAACATATATTTCAAGTGCCACACCTCAGAGGCAGTTTCTCCAGAATTCTTTTGGCCAGCAGAGCTCCATGGTTGTGTAGTGTTTACACTGTCCCGTACTTTTGGAAACTCCTCTACCAGCTCCCAGGTTGGGAACTCCTGAGCATTTTCCATTCCAGATTTGTATTCACAGATTTTCAAACTCTTCCCCTCTAATTGTGTCTCACTGGGCCAAAGGTAATGTCAAGGCATTGTTCTGGATGAGAGTTGGAAGTTTATTGTGTAGCACATATTTGCATACACATTGGATTCATTATCCTATTTACCATTTGAAATACTGAATCCCTGACACTAACCCATACCCTAATAAACTCTGACTATTTATCCTAAAATGATGGAGAAAAAGAAACCTAACAGGATAGAAATACAGGCCTTTCATAGGAGGCATGGTGTATACTTGGATTTTCCTTCTGCTTTATCAAGGGTATGTGTTATCATTCTTGTCAACCTTTCATTGGAATATTTCTCCATGAGTTTTTAAAGTTAACACATATGTAAATTCCTGTCTCCTTTTCTGTGTAGCCTATTCAGAACATGTATATTTTTATGCATATATAGACTTCTACCTGGTATAACACATACATTCTTGTGAGCAAACTGACTTTGGAATTTACAAATTATGAGAATACATCACTGCCCCTAAATACTGATGGAACTGAAAATTCAACCTATGGGTGAGCTTCCTAGTGAACAACATTAAACATAAATCCATGTTCAGTAAAATTAATATTTTTAGGTATGTGGATGATATATATTTCATGATAAATTTCGATTGGCATATATATTGCTACATTTTAATGTGTGTGTGTGTGTGTGTGTGTGTATATATATATATATATATATATATATATATATATATATATATATCCAGATTTTCCAAAATATGAAATATATGTGTCTTATTATACACTCCGTAAATTCATTCTAGTTCGTGTATGTGGATTTATAATCAACATTTCACATTTCACAAGATTATTCTCAGAAATATTCAACCACCTGAAATACATATTTGTTTCCTAGTACTGAAAACTAACTTCAGTGAATGGTCCTTATATATCCTAATATTTCTATAGTAACTGACCAGGATTAACATCAATGCAGTTAGATTCCTATGGGACATGATATGTATTTTGAAGTTTGTTTTTATTCAACACTGGTACATTACTTTTTCTTCAGTTTATGGACATCATAGGATATATCCTTTCATCCACAAGTTCACAAATTTATAGGCATTTAAATTTTTAACTAGGTAGCCTGAGAAAATTCCACTAGATATACCAGTGCATTAACTTGGGCAAAGAAAATAAATTATGATATGGTATCTGTTCCCCTCAGTGTGTAAGATTTAAAAAAAAATGGTGCTAAATTAAAAGGTTCGTCTGGCTTATTGAAATGGCATTAATTAGCAACAATCTTGGAATATTTCATGCGTCGCCCACGCATGAAAGTAGGCCTCAAATTGGAGAAGCATAGCTTTTTGTCCAAATCCTTTACTCATTCTTCTTTCTAATCCTACAGTATATATTCCTAATCCTACTGACTATACCTGTTTGACTGGATGTTCTCTTTGACATTCAATCATCCTAGGTACAAGGTCCTGTACCATTGTATATCGATTTATCTGAGACAACTCTGCAGAACATTATTCAAATCTAAGTATCACAATCAAAGGCCCAGTGTTCTTCTGGGCTTCAAATCTTACCTAGGCTTCTGTTTGCATACTTATATTTCACCTATATATCCACGTTAAGTAAAATGAATATTTTTGGTCCTGTGGATGATATATATTTCATGATGAATTTTCTACTCACCTAATATACATATACATTTCATCTCAGTAATATTCCTGACACAAAATGCAAGGGTCACACTTATGATTGTACCAAAGCCCAAATTGAATGTGACCATGTATTACTAACAACATCCATGACCTGGTTCCCTAATGCTCTCAAATATCATTCTTAATCGTATAATAAGACTACATATTTGTTTCTTCCTAAGATTATATATTCAACCTCAACCCTGTTAAAAATGTATTTTCTTATCAAACACGTTGTAATGTACCTGATTTCCTAATGTCTCTATTGATATCTGCTTTCCTACACCTTTTCTCCAGTTAATAATTGCGAATGACTCTTCACATGTGCTGATATTGACATTCACTCTCTAACTGAATCCCCATAGCTAAAAAACTTTTGGTCCAAATGCTTTACTCCCTATTCTTTTGAAACCTACAAACTATCTTCCTAATCCTACCGACTATCCCTGTTTGAGTGGATGTTCTCTTCTACATTCAATGATCCAAGGTACAAGGTCCTAGGCCATTGATTATCTATTTATCTGAAACATCTGTGCAGAACGAAATTCAAAGCTAAGTATACCAATTGAGTGCCCAATGACCTTCTGGGCTTCCAATCGTTCCTAGATTTCTGTTTTCATATTTATGTTTCACCTCGATAGTCTTATAAATATCACAGGTTCCGAATACCATTATTCATCCAGCAGAATGATTCCTAACCCATATCGAACATGTTATTAACCCTAACCATACACTGTTCCCTCAATCTAACTTTACCTAAGAGCAGGGAAAGAGTTGGTCTTACAATACAGGAATGTAGGGGATCTTCCACCTGCTGAGAACCTATAACGTCCATGCAGAAATGATCTCTGTACAAGATGTTGGCAGCTATGAAGGACCAGAGAGAGTAAGAGTCTGGTCAGGATGAAGGGTTGTGTCTGAATCAGTCTCTCTCTTCTTAATGTAGAGAAGATGGACCAAAGAAGGCCTATGTGGAGAGCTGTTCCCGAGTGCCTATGGTTGATATAGCATTCTAACTTGTGAAAGTGTCACAGGAAGTAGGGGCAGCCTCAATCTCATGGGACCCTTGGAAGCAAGTGTTAGGACAATGTGGTTGCCAAGGCAGTGACCTCATTCAGTTTCTGATGGAAGTGACCTCACATCACTTCCTTGATGATGGAACTCTCTGAACATGGGATCCAGGAAGCCAGGCACCCAGAGCCAGTCCCAGTTTCAATCCCAGTGGTCTCACTTGTTTGGATTCATCAAGAACAGAGTTAGTCTTTCTTGGTACCTACTGATGTGAGGATGGCCAAATGCCAGGAAAGCTCTGAAGAGCGGCCATTCCTGAGAAACCAGGTAGTGGCTCGCCACTGGCTCCTGTCAACTTCATAGAGTTGCACAAGGAGAACAGATCTGAGACAGGACAGGCCATTTCGGAGGAACATAGAATGGCCCATCAGTCAGAGGACCTCCGGATAGTCACAGACCTTCTTGGGGGAAGGATTTGCCTTTGTGGGTGTGTGTGTGTGGGTTTGTGTTTTTTTGTCTCATGCTCTGAGAATATGTAAGAAAGGTGATTTGTTTGGTTTGGAGTGAACTGATTCTAGTAAGTCGTCTGACAAGGCGAGTGTTTCTGGGTCTGTGTATTCCACTGTGTCCGTGGTTGTAGACATTAGAAAAGAGAATGCTTCAATGGATGTGTCCTGTCTAGTAGAAAGCTTCCCAGCATTCATACTTCCCAATTTATGAATGAACTGTGGCTTTCTTTATCCATGGGCAATCCTGATATCTTCCTAAGTTCCTGTTTTCTTTCTGAATTCTGGCCACTCTCCCGAATAGGCTCATGTTTTTGTGTCCAAGATATGTACCACCTCCAAGCTCTGTGACATGGCCATGTACTGGATAGCTGAAGGGAATTGCGAGCATCTCAGAAAACTGAGATATCAGTGTGATCAGGAAAGTCTCCGTGGAGAAACACTGCTTTGGGCTGTTTTCTTACCTATTGTTCTGTTGCCCTGAATGTCAGGAAGGCCTTTGCCTCAGGCCCCAATTTGGGAAGCCTGAAGAAAACAGTTTTCAAATGGAAACTAATGGGAATCACCTGTGGCTCTGTGCTTAATTGCTTTGGAATGGGATGTATCTGAATCAGGCTCTAGGTCCTGTGTGAGGCTGTGGCTTAGATTCTCAGCACATAATGGATGTAAAAAAAGATCCCATGTGTGAATCCAAAACTAAATTAGCCAAAAGAGCAGTCATTGTGGAAGAAGTCTCTCGCCTACCTCTGTAAGGTTCCTGACCTCAATCAAGGGTGAATAGGAACCTTTGGTTCAAATGAGTTCTTCAAAGCCTTGCAGAGGCTAGCCCATAGGTGCTTGGGTTTTCTGCAAAATCCAAATCACATAAAGAATTTATAACTGACTTTCAGTAGGACTCAAACTGGAGAAGCAGAGCAGTATTTACAGCAGGCCTATTTTATCACTGCTGCTTCCCCGGACGAGTTTCCAGGCCACCCAGACTTTAGGCAAATGAGGGGCAAGGGAGTGTATTTTGGACACTGTCTTGGGCTGCGCCCCTCATGGAAACCTCCAGCCAGAGGTAATAATGAGTGTCTATATGGAAGAAGATGAGGGCCATGTGGGAGTGTTTTGGTTTTAATTGTGGTCATTTGTGTGGCGGTTGGAAGAGATGACTTGGTCCACCTGGGCTTGAACTCTGGGGTCATTTCCCTTAGAGACTGAGTTCTTGAACTGACCTCAGAGAAGTATTGCCAAGAATTGTCTTGGGATTTTAGGAGGCTTCGCAAGAGAGGGGCCCTTGGACACTGAGATATAGACACAGGGTGGCTTTTCACACAGCACTGGGAATCTGAGCCAGGATATCACATGATTTTATTGTGGAAGACTTGGCAGCCATAGATGAGAGTCAAATCACACATGGACGGAAAATTGTAGACATCAATGGGCCTGAATTCATGTGATCTTTTGGCCACTATTTTGGAAGACTTGCCTGTGAGAGTTCTCCAGAGATTTCATTGAAATGAGCTTCCTCACCATTTAATGGTTCCCGAATGAATTGAAACACACAGTGCCTCCAACTTCATCCTTGAAAAATGGCTAGATACATACCATGAAATTCTTTAAAGTCCCATCACCAGGTGGCACTGGAGAAACTTTGGATGTCCTGTTTCTGATCATGAGTATATAATACAGTGCCTTAATTGACTGGTTTTCATGAAAATGGTTCAGAACAAAGATGTCAAAAAGTTTAAGACTGCTGAGGAGTGGGCCCAGAGCTGTGGTGGGAAGGTGTGTGATAAAACATCTGTGGTGGGGCCATATGGATCTCCCATTGGCGTCCAAATTGCTTGTGACTGATGTGGTGCAGCCAGCAGACCCTTATATGTAAAGGCATCTTGTTATATGGAGAGGTTTCAGGGCAATGTTTAGAATCAAGGTGCTATGGTCAAGGGGGCAAGCTATGTGGGATAGAAGCCTCGTTGGTGCATTCTCCTGCAGACCCTGACCTACCACACATGGCAGAACTCCCTCAAGCACCGGGTAACAGTTGAATTCTATGTATTTCATGAAGCAATACCAAAATCCCAGTGCAGCAGCAAGAAACACCACAAAAAGTGGAGGATGACCAAATGGCTTCACAGTCCACATGTGGATACACTTAGCCCCCCGTTTCCACAGTTTACCTACAAAGAGAGAATTCAGCACTGCTGCCTCATATTCAGTGGAAAATAAGAAACCATGTCCTCCAGGTCAGATAGATTCAGACCCAGCTTTGATGGTCTCATTACAACGGAAGCTAAAGCTCCAGACAATAATATATATTTCAAGTGCCCAACCTACGAGGCAGTTTCTCAAGAAGTCTTTAGGCCAGCAGAGCTCCATGTTTGTGGAGTGTTTACTCTGTCCCTTACTTTTGGAATCTCCTCTACCACCTCCAAGTTTGTGAACTCCTGAGCATATTTCATCCCAGTTATTTATTCACAGATTTTCTAACTCTACTCCTCTAATTGTGTCTTTCTCTGGGTGATGGTAATGTCAAGGCATTGTTCTGGATGAGAGTGGAAAGATTTTTGTGTACCACATATTTACATACACATTGTATTCATTTTCCAATTTTCCATTCGAAATACTGAATACCTGACACTAACACCTACCTTGGTAGACTCTGACAACTAATCCTAACAAGATGGAGAAAAATAACCCAAAAAGAAAAAAATACAAGCAGTTCAGAACTGGAGGCATGGTGTATAGTTGGAATTGTCTTTTGCATTATATAGGATAGGAGATATAAATGTAGTCAATTATTTGTTGAAATAGTTCTCCATGTGTTTTAAAGTTAACAAATATGTGAATTCCTGTCTCCCTATCTCTGTAGCCTATTCAGCACATGTATTTTTCATGCAATTATAGAATCTTACCTTATACCACACGTACATTCTTGTGACGTGGCTGACTTGGCAGATACAAATTTTAAGAGATCACTCTTCCTAAATGCTATTGGAACTGAAAATTCAACCTATGAGTGAGCTTCCTTGTTGAATAACATTATACATAAATCCAGGTTCAAGAAAATAAGTATTTTTGGATCTCTGGATGATATACATTTCATCTTGAATTTCAATTGGTATATATTATGTTATTTTTAATGTCTGTGTATGTTTGTTTGTGTGTGTGTGTGTGTGTGTGTGTGTATATATATATATATATATATATATATATATATATATATATATATATATACTCTCCAGATATTTTAAAATATGAAATATGTGTCTTATTATACACTCCCTTAACTCATTCATATTCAAGTATGTGGATTTATAATCAAATTTTCTCAAGACTTTTCTCAAAATATTCATTCTCCTTAAATACATATTTGTTTCCTAGTACTGAAAATTAACTTTAGTGAATGGTGCATAAAAATCCTAATATTTCAACAGTAACTGACCCAGTTTAACTTCAATGCAAGTAGATTCCTATGGGACATGATGTGTATTTTGATGTTCATTTTTATTCAAGACTGCTACATTACTGTTTCTTCAGTTTATGCACATCATAGGATATATTTTCATCCACAAGTTCGCAAATTTATAGGCATTAGTTTCACTTTCAATCACTTTCTTCGTCAGAACACATGTATTCCTCCATGTTTCTTGACTGGTCTTTTGATGAGACTTCTATTTAAACACATTATTTTCAATTTCCATGATCACTTTTGAAGCAAAACTCACATATTTTTCATGATAAACTATAATCCTAATATTACCTTTAGATGTATTGCTGGTTGGAATGAATGATGTTATATCAATATAAGATTTCTTATAAGATTTCAGATATCAATTCAATCTGTTACTTAAAGTGGGACCAGTTATATTATTTATTCAAAATGTGGTCTATTCATGCATTATCTCTATATTCATACACACAGGGTACACCTCTTTGTACACCCAATACTAATTTATAGGACTTCAAAACATTGCTCCCAGAATTGCTGGAAGAAATATTCATGTCACCTGATCTACATATACATTCTATGACTGTAATATTCTGGACAAAAAAATGCAAAGGTCACACTTGTGATTTTACCAAAGCCTAAAGGGAAAGTGAACATGGATTTCTAAAAGCATCCAAGGCCAGGTTGTCTAATGCTCTCAAATGTCAATCCTACTGGTGACTGCATATTTGTTTCTTCTTAAGATTATATATTCAAACTCAACCCTGTTCAAAATGTCGAATCCTATCACTCACTTTATACTTTGCCTAATTTTGTAATCTCTATTATTAACGGCTTTCCCACATATTTTTCAAAGTTCATCATTGTGACTGAATCTTCATATGTGCTGACATTTACATTCACTCTCTAACTGAAACCCTATTTTTAAAGAAGTTTCGGTCCAAATTCTAAACTCACTCTACTTCCTAACCTACCGACTATCTTTGTAATCCTACCAACTATCCCTTTTTGACTGGATGTTCTCTTCCTCATTCAATCATCCAATTTACAAGGTACTATGCCATTGTATATGGATTAATCTGAGACATCTGTGCAGAACGTAATTCAACACTATGTATCCCAATCAAGGGCCCAATGCGCTTCTGGGCTTCAAATTCTAGATTTCTGTTTTCATACATATATTTCACCTATATAATCTTATAAATATCGCAGGTTCCCAATACCATTATTCATCCAGCAGAATGAGTCATAACACAAATCGAACATGTTATTAACCCTAACCATACACTCTTCCCTCAATCTAACTTTACAGAAGAGCAGGGACAGAGTTGGTCTTACAATACAGGAATGTAGGGGATCTTCCATTTGCTGAGAATCTTAAAGGTCCATGCAGAAATGATCCCTGGAGAAGATGTAGGCAGCAATGAAGGACCTGAAAGATTAAAAGTAATCTTCCATGGCAAACAACCTGGTCAGGATGAAGGGTTGTGTCAGAATCAGCCTCTCTCTTCTTAATGTAGAGAAGATGGACCAAACCAGGCCTTTGTGGAGAGCTGTTCCCGGGTGCCTATGGGTGATATACAATTCTAACTTGTGAAAGTGTCACGGGAAATAGGGGCAGCATCCATCTCATGGGACCCTTGGAAGCAACTGTGAGGACAAAGTGGTTTCCAAGGCAGTGACCTCATTCAGTTCCTGAAGGAAGTGACCTCAACTAACTTCCTTGGTGATGGAACTCTCTGAACTTGGGATACAGGAAGCCAGGCACCCAGAGCCAGTCCAAGTCCAACTCCCAGTGGTCAAACTTGTTTGGAATTTCCATGGACAGAGACAGTCTTTCTTGGTACCTACTGATGTGAGGATGGCCAAATGCCAAGAAGGTCTGAAGAGGGGCTTTTTCTGAGAAAGAAGGTAGTGGCTCACCACTGGCTCCTGACAGCTTCATAGAGTTGAACACAGAGACCAGATCTGAGACAGGACAGCCCATTATGTGGGAATATATTAAGGCCCACCAGTCAAAGGACACTCCGTATTTTCACAGACCTACTTGGGGGTCTGTGTGGGTTTTTGGTTTGTCTCATATTCTGAGTATAGGTAGGAAAGTTGTTTGGTTTGGTTTGGTGTGAATTGTTTCTAGTAAGTCTTTTGACAAGGCGAGTGTTTCTATGTCTGTGTATCCCACTGTGTCCGTGGTTGTAGACATTAAACAAGAGAGCTCATCAATACATATGTCCTGTCTAGTAGAAATCTTTCCAGGATTTATCCTGCCGTATTTATGAATGATCTGCGGCTTGCCTTATGGATGGGCCACTCCTAATATCTACATAAGTTGCTGTTTTCTTTCTGAATTCTGGACAATCTCGAGAATAGGCTCATGGTTTTGTGTCCAAGATATGTACCACCTCCAAGCTCTGTGACACGGCTATGTACTGGATAGCTGAAGGGAATGGTGAGCATCTCAAAAAACTCAGATATCAGTGTGACCAGGAAAGTCTCAGTAGAGAAACTCTGCTTTGGGCCTTTTGCTTACCTATTGTACTGTTGCCCTGAATGTCAGGAAGGTCTTTGCTTCAGGCACCCCTTTGAAAAGACTGAAGAGTTTTCAAATGGAAATGTATGGGCATCAGCTGTGGCTCTTTGCTTAATTGCTTTAGAAAGGGATGTGTCTGAATCAGCTTCTTGGCCCTGTGTGAGGTTGTGGCTTAGATTCTCAGCACCTGATGGATCTAAAAAAATCCCATGTGTGCATCTAAAACCAAAATAGCCAAAAGAGCAGTCATTGTGGATTAAGTCTCTTACCTTGCTCTGTAAGGTTCCTGACCTCCATCTTTGAGGTTAGGGATCTTTTGGGTCAAATGAGTTCTTCAAATCACTGCAGAGGTTAGGCCATAGGTTCTTGGGTTTTCTCATGACTCCAATTAACAAAAAGAATCTAAACCCCTCAGTCATTAGGCCACAAAATGGAGAATCAGAGCCATATTAACGCCAGGCCTCTTTGATCACACCTGGTTCACATGTAGAGTGTACCTGCCACACTGACTTTAGGCAAATGGGGGCAAAGGACCTTATTTTGGATACTGTCTTTGTCTGTGACCCTCATGGAAACCTACAGCCTGAGATTATGATGAGTGTCTATATGGAAGAAGATGAGGGCCATGTGGAAGTGTTTTGGTTTTTATTGTGGTCATTTTTGTGGCCGTTGGAAGAGATGACTGGGTCCACCTGGGCTTGAACACTGCTGTGATTCCCCTTAGAGACTGAGTTCTGGAACTAACCTCAAAGAAGTATTGCCATGTATTGTGTTGGGATTTTAGGAGGCCAGGCATGAGAGTCGCCCTTGGAAACTGAGGTCTAGGCCCAGGGTAGCTCTTCACAGAGCACTGGGAATCTCAGGAAGGATAGCAAACGATTTTATTCTTAAAGAATTGGCAGCCATAGTTGCAAGTCAAAACACACATGGACCACACATTGTAGACCTCAAATGCCTGGCTTAATGTGACCTTTTAGCCTGTCTTTGGGAAGCCTTGCCTGTTAGAATTCTCCTGAGCTTTCATTGAAGTGAGCTTCCTCTCCATTTAATGGTTCCTGAATGAATTGAATCCCACAGTGCCTCAAACTTCATCCTTGAAAAATGGATAGATTAATACCATTGAATTTTTGAAATTCCCATCACCAGGTGTCACTGGAGAACCTTTGGATGTCCTATAGATAATCATGAGTGAACCAGACAGTGCCTTGATTGACTGGGTTTCATGAAAATGGTGTAGAACAGAGATGCCAGTAAGTTGGAGCCTACTGAGTAGTTGACCAAGAGCTGTGGTGTGCAGTTTTGTGATAAAATTTCTGTCCTGGGACCTTGTGGATCTGCCTTTGACTTCCAAATGGCTTGTGGCTGACATGGTGCATCCTGCAGACTCTTATATGTAAAGGCATCTTTTTATAAGGAGAGGTTTAACCGAAATGTTCACAATCAGGTTATTATGGTCAAGGGGGCAAACTATGTGGGATAGAAGCCTGATTGGTGCATTCTCCTGCAGATCCTGACCCACCATACCTGACAGAACTCCCTCCAGCTCTGAGTCCCAGTTGAGCTCCTTGTATTCCGTGAAGCAAATACCAAATTCCCAGTGCAGCACCAAGAAACACCACGAAATGTGGAGGATGACCAAATGGACTCACAGTCAACATGTGGATACACTTAGCCCCCGTGGCAACAATTTGCCTACAAAGAGAGAATTCAGCACTACTGCCTCATGTTCATTGGAAAATAAGAAAGCATATCCTCCAGGTCACAGAGAATCAGACCTAGCTTTGATGGTCTCACTAGAAAGGAAGCTAAAGCTCCTGACAACAACATATATTTCAAGTGCCCATCCTTAGAGGCAGTTTATCAAGAAGTCTTTAGGCAGGCAAAGGTCCATGTTTGTGGAGTGGTTTACCCTGTTTCTTACTTTTGGAAATTCCTCTACCATATCCAAGGTTGTGAACTCCTGATAATTTTCCATTGCAGATATGTATTCAAAGATTTTCTAACTCTTCTCCTCTAATTGTGTCTTACTTGGGGTGAAGGTGATGTCTAGGCATTGTTCTGGATGAGAGTGGGAAGATTTTGTGTAGCACATATTTGCATACACATTGCATTCATTTTCCTATTTTTCATATGAAATACTGAATCCCTGACACTAACCCACACCCTTCTAGACTCTGAATACTAATCCTAATATGATGGAGGCAAATATCCCAAACACTAGAGAAATACAAGCAGTTCAGGGGAGGCATCATGTATAGTTGGACTGCCTTTTTGCATGATTTTTCGTAGGTGATACAAATCTAGTGAATTTTTAATTGAAATAGTTCTCCATTGATTTTAAAGTTCACTTATGTGTGAATTCCTGTCTCCATTTCTCTGGAGCCTATTCAGCACATGTATTTTTATATGCACAAATAGAATCCTACTTAGTATCACTCATACATTTTTGTGAAGTGGCTGACTTGGCAGAAAGAAATTCTGAGAAGAGATCACTCCTCCTAAATGCTTTTGGAACTGAAAATTCAACCTATGGGTGAGCTTCCTAGTTGAACAACATTATACATAAATCCATGTTCAGTAAAATGAATATATTTGAACCTGTGGATTATGTATATTTCATGATGAATTTTGTTTGGCATATATATTGCTACTTTTTAATGTGTCTGTGTGTGTTTTTTGTATATATATATATATACACTCTCCTGACTTTTCAAAATATGTAATATTTGTGTCATATATACACTCCCTAAATTCATTCATGTTAATTAATGTGGATTTATAATCAAATTTTCACAAGTTTATGCTCAGATATATTCATCCACCTGGAATATATTTTTGTTTCCTAGTACTGAAAACTAACTTTATTAAATGCTCCTTACAAATCCTATTGTTTCTACAGTAACTGACCCAGTTTAACATCAATGCAAGTAGATTCCAATGGGACATGATGTGTATTTTGACGTTCATTTTAATTAAACACTGTTACATACTATTTCTTCGGTTTTTGCACATCATAGGATATATATTTCATCCACAAGTTACTAAATTTATAGGCTTTTGTTATACTTACAATCACTTCCTGCTTCAGAACACATGTATTCCTCTATGTTTCTTGACTCGTCTTTTCATGAGACTTCATTCCAAATACATTATTTTCCATTTCCATAATCACTTTTGAAGCAAAACTCACACACCCTTCATGATAAAACATAACCCTAATATTACCATTTGATGTATAACTCGATGGAATGAATGATTGTATATCAATATAAGATTTCTTATATATTTTCAGATATCAATTCAATCCATTATTTAAAGTTGAAACAGTTATATTATTTATTCACAGTATTGTCAATTCATGCATTACTTCTATATTCATAGACACAGGGTACAACTTTTGTACCCCCAATACTAATTTATACGTCTTCAAAATATTGCTCCCAAAATGTTAGAAGAAATACTCATGTCACCTGATCTACATATACATTTAATCCCAGTAATATTCATATCACAAAATGCAAAGGTCACACTTATGATTGTACCAAAGCCTAAATGGAAAGCAATCCTGGATTACTAAAAACATTCATGTCCAGGTTGCCTATTGCTCTCAAATGTCAATGATATTGGTTAGTACATATTTGTTTCTTCCTAAGTTTATATATTGAAACTCAACACTGTTGATAATGTCTAATCCTATCACTCACTTTTTACGTTGCCTGATTTCATAATGTCTCTATTGATATCTGCTTTCCTACGTATTTTCTCCAGTTCATCCTATACTCACTCTTCGTCCTAATCCTACCAGCTATATTTCTAATCCTACCGACTATCCCTTTTTGAATGGATGTTCTCTTCAACATTCAATCATCCAAGTAAAGGTCAGTCGAGCGTTGGAGGAAGAGTTCACCAAGAGACTATCTCATGAAACAGCAAAGGGTTTATTGGGGGTCCAGCATGCTGGTACTCAGAGCTCACTTGAATAGAGTAGAGAGCCCTGAGAAAAGCTTAAGCAGAGCTTATATACTTTCCTTTGTGATGGCACGGAGGGAAGTTTATTGATGGGTCAGGGCAAGTGGGCAGTTTGCGTGCAACCGGGTGAGGGAGTACATTCTGCAGTTTGTCACTTGGGGACAGCACATTATGGGAACAAGATTAGCAAACATTTCTCAAGAATTCAACAGTGTTTTGTTAAGAGTACAGAAAAAAAGGAAGTAACAAGTGCCTATTTTATTAACCTTTCATCCCCCAATTCTTCTTCTGGCTACTTTTAATCATAAAAGTGATCATTGCCGGGTGTCACATTCTATGTCTGCTAGTGGGGTATTACCATAAGTTCAACTTGTCCAATTTGAGCTTGGAGAAAAGAAATTACACGGTTTAGCAAACAGGATTTTATAGTTAGCAATAATATGAGGATTATTATTGGACTGGCCAGGGTTGATAAATTCATAGTTAACGAGGGGACTGTGTGAACCAAGACTCAAACCACCGTTTATGGGCCTCCCTCTCTCGTTGACACTCTTCAAGGCATTTTTTAATTTACTCATAGATTTTTTAACAACTCCACTATGGTCAGCATAAACACAACATTCTTCCATCGATGCAGAACAAAGGACCCCTTCTCTCATGAAGAGGAGGATCAACACTCGACTGTTCTGTAAAACAACTTCAGAGAGAGAGGTTAAAAATTCCTGAAAAGCTGTGATAGAGGTTTCTAATATCTTTAAGTTTTGGTGTATTGTTGCTTCTTATTGGGTCATTTGATGTGTCTCATGGACCAAGGCAGTAGTTCTTGTGCCCACCCCTGCAGCAACTCCTATTCCTAATAGGATGGCTAAAGTGAGGGATATATGTTCCCAGTGGAACCGGGTTTTATGGCCACCTATTTGATCTTCAAATGAGCCTGCGTCATAATAAAGCACTCTGGGAAACATCTGCACCATTACACAATTAATCCCAGCTGTTGACCATTTGATGAAAACATAAACAATGTTTAAGTATATAGAATTATACTGTTTTAGGCACGGACAAGGCAAGGCACCTAAGATAGTTCCAAAGACAGGGAGACAGTCCTGTTTGTTGCAAACGGTTTCAGAGGGCATTACTTCTGTTGTAATCAACTAATCCCCTGAAACCCAAGTTTCGGTAGTTTCAGAATTTTGTATCCAACATGTAAGGGAAGGGGCTCAGAAGTTCACAGTCTGCAGAAGTTCACAAAAGGCAGTTTTTTTCCTGGTTTTTCCTCTGTTCTGGGCAAGTTAACTTTTCAAGGACACCTGGGTGAGGGAGAGCTTTTTCTTCCCTTTATATTTTCCCCCTGCCAGCTGTTACCATGGAGCCCAGTTGGTAACATCTTTATCATAAAAATCTAGCCATCTCTGTGAAGCCCCAGCTCAAGGCCAGAGGCCTTGTTCACATATTTTGTGAAAAACTAGTAATGAGGTGTCTAGCGTAGGAGTGCTGATTGTTTTAGCCAGTGGCCAAGTAGAAGAGGGCAACACTAAAAGAGGAAGTTTATCTACTCTGAACTCTTTTATAGGGACTCTTTTGCTGAAAGCCCTAAAGTCAGCCATGGTGAAGACTTCTGGAGAAGGTCAGTTAAGACTTTTCTGAGGGCCTGGTACAGAGGGGGAAGACGGGGAAGGTGTGGCTGTGAGCAGCTCCATTGATCTGAATGAGGTAGGAGAGATGTAAAAGAATAATGGGAAAGGGGTCTGGGATTTTCCTAGAAACAAAAAGTTGAGCAGTAGAACAGGTAGAGCAAAGGGGAAGACGGGAGTTAGTATCCCTAAAAAACTGTGAGGGACTTTAAATTCTTAGTAACCTGTTTTCAGTGATGACAAAGAAATTTTAAAGGCCATTTTCATTTCATTTTGGATAGGGGTCTAAGGGCTCTCCTCAGCTGATTTGAGCTTTGGGTTAACTGGTAAGAGGACCTGCTGGGACCCGGTGTGGGCTCTGACAGGAGAAGAGATTAGTGAGTGGGTGGAGGGGTACCTATGTACCTGCTACCTCAGCAAGAGAGTAATGGTCTGAGAATTGGCGGAGGTTTGGGTTTTTGATCTAGAAATTGGAGGGGAGAAATCATGTTGCTGAGGTGGGAGTGACCGCTGCAGGTCTGGAGCAGAAGGCTGTGTGTGAGGATCTATTGGAGAAGCATAGTTCAGGATGTGAGCAAAGGAGGGAAAAGGCCTCCACATAGGGGAATCACCTTTCACCTTTTTGATCATTTGCAGAGGTTAAAAAGGTCATGCAGATTTGAGGATCAAGAGACCCCTCTGTGGGCCATCGGTTTTGGTTATCTAATTGGTAATATGGCCAATGCTTTGTACAGAAATTGATTAGGAGTTTGGGTTCCATCAGGCACTTCCTGTATGCTCACATCCCCATGACTTACAGAAGAAGTCGGCTATCCCCCAACACAGCCGTGAGTTTTGTGTCTTTGATAGACCGCCGGGCAAACAGTAATCTAGGCAAGCCAACCTGCATCTGGCTCACGTGTCGCTACATCCATAATGATTGTTTCCATTATCTATTGTGTAGAAGGGATTTAATGGAATTTTAGTGGGATCCTCTTCATCAGGGATATCCCAATAGGAAAGACCTATACCCAGCTGACAAATATCTGGGGGGAGAGATGGCCACCAGGTCCCTAAATGGGCTGTATGCAAGATAGACCATACTTCTTTTCCAGTAGGATTGTGATCAGCCATCGCTGCTGAACGGGCTGATGAGGGTTAGTACTACTGGTGGTGAAGGGGAGAGTCTATAGCCTTATCCACATGGCGAATACACAATTTGAAAGTGTTACCAGTCTTTTCCAGTTTCCAGTCAGTGTCTGGACAGGCCGCAGGCTTGAGATGAGAGATATGGATACAGGAAGAGATTCTGTCTACCTTTACTGCTGTAGGTGTTATAAGTAGCACCTGCTATGGTTCTTTCCAGCGGGGTTCCAGGGATGACACCTGATGTGATGTTACCTAGACGAAGTCTCTTACTTGATATCGATGTGCAGTTCCCTCTTCCCCAGTTTGGTAGGCAGTGGCCATCTGTTTTCGCAGGTATCCCTGAGTTCTTTTAAGAACTTTAAGTCTTTCAAGCAAGGGGGTGTGGAAGGGATCGTTAGGTCTTAGAGTTGGGGTTAGGTCCCGTCCTGGAGGAGAGGCACCATAGAGAATTTCATAGGGGGTGAGGTTACACAAAGAAACAGAGGGAGTATTTCTTGCATTAAACAGTGCATAAGCAGGAGCATAGTCCAATCTTTTATGCCGGTCTCTAAGCTTAATTTTGTTATGGTCTCTTTAATGGTTCTATTCATTCTTTCTACCTGTCCTGAACTCGGTGGTCTATAAGCACAATGTAACTTCCAATTAATCCCCAGGGTCCTGGCAAACCCCTGACTTACCTGAGCCACAAACGCCGGTGCATTATCAGACCCTATTACTTTAGGGAGGCCGTTTCTTGAAAAAATATCTTCCAGGATCATTTGACCACCATTTGTGTTGTTTCTTTTTTTTTTCTTTTTCCTTTTTTTTTTTCCTGGGGAGGGCTTCAATCCATCCTGAAAATGTATCTACAAAGACTAGGAGATATTTCAGTCCATCCCTTGCTGGCTGAATTTTAGTTAAGTCCACTTCCCAGAATTGTCCTGGTCTGGCTCCTCGTAGGTGCTTTCCTGCAGGAAGCTTGGAAGGGTAAGCATTAACCAATTGATGGACCCGAAAGGCTTTTGTAACCCGTTTAGTTATTTTCTTTCGCTGTGAGTCGGTTAGTGGAAAACTCTGTTCTTGATCCTTCAGGAATGAATGCAATTTCTTTGAACCAAGGTGAGTGAGTTGATGTACATTTTCTACTGTCATATTTAGAGCCGTGATTATAGGAGTTTTTACTGAAGGATTTAGAAATTCCAATTGGGGGCCTTCAGGGTTAAAAGTTATTTTGGCCCCGAGGTTGGTGAGCAGATCTCTGCCCATCAATGGGGCAGGGCATTCTTGGATTACTAAAAAGGAGTGATGGATATTTTTTCCCCCTGGTCCATGGTCCTCTTAGTTGTCCAAGCTCGATATTTACTGTAATTAGCCCCTTGAATTAGAGACCTTTTATTTGAAAGAGAGCCCAATGGGGCCTTAAGGGCTGAGTATATTGCCCCTGTATCTACTTCATAGTTTACTGGGGTACCCTCTACTTCAAATGTTACCCTGACCTCTGTGAGGAGATGTGAACCCCGACGTTCTTAGTCATCCTCCAGAGTCAGAATGGCTGGCTGGCATGGCTGTCTCTTTCTAGGGCCCTCTTTGACCCAGAGTCCATTTTCTTTACAGTAGGCACATGGATCTGAGGCCAGGGGTGGCCTGTAGTGTGGGCCCAGGTATTCCTTCCTGTCTCCATGTTTCTTATTTCTGGCCTATTTGTTTTTGAGACCAAGACCTTAGTCAATGCCTTAGTCTGTCTTTTTATTTTATCCTCCCTTTGCTCCCTACTCTTCCTCAGTTTCTACCTTATAGTATACCTTCTTGGCTTCTCAGACGAAATCTCTCAAAGTCATATCTTGTAATCCATCTAAGCATTGTAACTTTCTTTTAATATCCAGGGCAGCTTGCCCAATAAAGGCCATCATGCGTATGCATTTTGATCCTCTGCCTGAGGATTGAAAGGAGTATATCTCCTATATGCCTCCATAATTCTCTCTAGACACATAGAGGGGGAATCATCAGGCCCTTGAATAATCTCTCTTACCTTGGCCAAATTTGTTGGTCACCTAGCGGCCACTAAAATACCCGCAATTAGAACCCGGTGATAAGTGGAGAAATGCTCCCTACCTTCAAAGGTGTTGGGGGCCCAGTTGGGTTGGTTCAAGGGAAAGCCGTGTTGAATATTTTGGGAAGTTGTGTCGGTCACCCATCTGGTCCGAGAATATTTTTTTCTAGCTTCCAGGAGGATTCTCTTTTGTTCCTCTGTCATGAAGAGAGTCCCTAGGTGTTGTTGGCAGTCATCCCAATTAGGCTGGTGTGAAAACATCAATGACTCAACCACACCTGATAGCCGGGTGGGGTCCTCGGTAAAAGGGGGATTGTTATTTTTCCAGTTATATAGGTCTGAAGAGGAGAAAGGCCAATATTGATAGTCTTGCATTTTTCCCCCAAGGACGTCGACAGTCACTGGCCCGTAGGGATAGAGGGGGAGCATCACGGGAGTTCCAGCATTTTCAAATATTCACCGCCGGCAAGTTCCTTTAGCTGGACCAGTTTCCTCCAGCGGAGGAGGGGCTGTGTGTGCAGCGGGGGAGTTATCTGGCGGGCGCTGGGCTGGCTTAGCTTCCTCCAATGGTGGAGAGGCTGAGTCAGCAGCAGAGGAATCACTTAGAGGGTGTTGGGAGTTGGGGGATGTGGGCAGGAGATAAGGAGGGGGAGGAGAGTCCAGTAGAGTCAAATCTTTGACTCAGGGAGAACACAGGGTGGAGGAGGAGGAGGAGCAGAGGGTTTGAGAGATCATGGGGGAAGGAGTAGGAGCAGGGGCAGGGGCAAGGAAAGGCCTCACTCATGGAGGAGGAGATTTGCAGAGGTCCTTCCAAGTAAAGATATATGGCTGTTGATCTGGATGGCTATGTTTCCCTGGCTGAAAGACAATATCTCTTACTTTTTAAATTAGTGGGAAGTAGAAAGATCCTTCTAGGGGCTATCCGAATCTAAAGGTGGGCCATTCTGAGTCACAGAGAGTCTGCTAGGTCCAGGGTTTTACTGAAAAAGAAAGACTCTGAGCCCTTAAGTGTACTTTGGTCCAGTCATCAAGGGTCAGGGACAGAGGCATTGAAGTGCTCTGTCCCATAATGAAAGATACACAAACAGTAAAAGCAACGACACACGACACAGACAAGACAAGAAAATAAAGACACGCAATGGACGTCCAACACTGAGACCAGGACTGAGTAGCCGGCAAAACCCGATGGGCTGGCAATACCGAATCTGAAACTAAATATCACTGATTCGAAGAGACTATTGTTCCTCGATTCCAGAAT
Organism: Callospermophilus lateralis; assembly: GCF_048772815.1. Classification (NCBI taxonomy): domain Eukaryota; kingdom Metazoa; phylum Chordata; class Mammalia; order Rodentia; family Sciuridae; genus Callospermophilus; species Callospermophilus lateralis. The sequence goes on along the minus strand of NW_027512534.1, from coordinate 306,995 downwards.
CCTCAGCGGCGTCCCCCAGGTACGTGGCCTGTGGCTCTGTGACACGTCTGTCAGCCACCATCGGAGAGAGCTCACACTCTTCATTGACAGCCATTTTGCCAAGCCATAACCTGAAACCTGAAACCAGAAAGAGGCACCTTACATACCCCAAGAGAAGCCTGTTGGGGTCTCTCGTCCGCCGCTGCCGGATCTCGGTGGAACATCCATATGTAAAGGTCGGGTGAGCGTCACGGGAAGAGACCACCAAGAGACTGTCTCATGCAAAAGCAAAGGGTTTATTGGGGGTCCAGCATGCTGGGGCTCAGAGCTCACTTGAATAGAGCAGAGAGCCCTGAGAACAGCTTAAGCAGAGCTTATATATTTTAATTGGAGAGGGCAGGGAGGGAAGTTTATTGATGGGTCCGGGTGAGTGAGATGTTTGCGTGCAAACGAGCGAGGGAGTACATTCTGCAGTTTGGCAGTTGGGGTCAGCACATTCGGGAAACAAGATTAGGAAACAGTTCTCAAGATTTCAACAGTGTTTTATTAAGCATACAGGGTAACAGGGAGTGACAAGTACCTATTTTGTTAAACACTCACTACCGAATATACTTTACCAGATTTCCTAATGTCTCTATTGATATCTGATATATTTCCTACATATTTTCAACAGTTCATCATTGTGACTGACTCTTCACATGTGTGGACATTTACATTCACTCTATACAAAAAACCCTATAGCTAAATAACTTTTGGTCCAAATACTATACTCACTCTCCTTTCTAAACCTACCGACTATCTTTCTAATCCTACCAACTATCCCTTTTTAACTGAAAGTTCTTTTTGACAATCAATCATCCAATTGTATATCGATTTATCTGAGACATCAGTGCAGAAAATAAAAGAAAGCTAAGTATCACAATCAAGGGCCCAATGCCCTTCTGGGCTTCAAATCTTACCTCGATTTCTGTTTTCATACTTATATTTTACCTATATATTCTTGTAAATATTGCAGGTTCCCAATACCATTATACATCCAGCAGAATGATTCCTAATCCAAATCAAACCTGTTATTAACCGTAACCATACACTGTTCCCACAATCTAAATTTACAGAAGAGCAGAGACAGAGTTGGTCTTACAATACAGGAATGTAGGGGATGTTCTAACTGCCGAGAAACTCAAAGGTCCATGCAAAAATGATCCCTGAAGAAGTAGTGGCTAACTGGGTAACTATGAAGGAACTGCGAGAGCAAAAGTCATCTTCCATTGCAAACAACCTGGTCAGGATAAAGGGATGTGTCTGAATCAGCCACACTCTTCTTAATGTAGAGAAGAAGGACCAAACCAGGCCTGTGTGGAGAGCTGTTTCCAGTTGCCTATGGTTGATATACCATTCTAACTTGTGAAAGTGTCACAGGAAGTAGGGGTAGCCTCCATTTCATGGTACCCTTGGAAGCAACTGTTAGGACAACATGGTTGCCAAGGCAGTGACCTCATTCAGTTCCTGATGGAAGTGACCTCACCTCACATCCTTGGTGATGAAAATCTCTGAACTTGGGATTCAGGAAGCCAGGCACCCAAATCCAGTCCCAGTCCCTGTCCCTGTGTTCTCACTTCTTTGGATTTACCAAGGACAGAGTCAGTCTTTCTTATTACCTACTGATGTGTGCATGGCCAAATGCCAGGAAAGCTCTGAAGAGTGGCCTTTCCTGAGAAAGCATGTATTGGCTCACTGTTGGCTCCTGACAACTTCATGGAGTTCACCAAGGAGACCAGATCTGAGAAAGGACAGGCCATTTTGGGAAAACATTGTATGGCCCACCAGTCAGAGGACACACCGGATAGTCAGAAACCTACTTGGGGAAAAGAGGTGCCTTTGTGGGTGTGGGTGTGTGTTTGTGGTTTTGTCTCATGTTCTGAGAATAGGTAGGAAAGGTGGTTTGTGTGGTTTGGAGTGAACTGTTTCTAATAAGTGATTTGACAAGGTGACTGTTTCTATTTCTGTGTATCCCAATGTGTCCGTGGTTGTAGACATTAGAAAAGAGAATGCATCAATGGATGTGTCCTGTCTAGTAGAAAGCGTTTCGGCATTCATCCTGCCCAATTTATGAATGCAATGCAGCTTGCCTTATCAATGGGCAACACCTGCTATATTCCTAAGTTGCTGTTTTCTTCCTGAATACTGGCCACTCTCCAGAATAGGCTCATGGTTGTGTGTCCAAGATATGTACTATGTCCAAGCTCTGTGACATGGCCATGTACTGGATAGCTGAAGGAATGGCGAGCATCTCAGAAAAGTCAGATATCAGTGTGACCAGTAAGTTTCAGTGGAGAAACCCTGCTTTGGGCCTTTTGCTTACCTTTTGTTCTCTTCCCATGTATGTCAGCAAAGTCTTTGCCTCAGACCACAGCTTTGTGAAGCCTGAAGAAAACATTTTTTAAATAGAAATTAATGGGCCTTACCTGTGGCTCTTTGCTTAATTGCATTGGAAAGGGATGTGTCTGAATCAGCCTCTTGGCGCTGTGTGAGGCTGTGGCTTAGATTCTCAGCACCTGATATATCTAAAGAAAGATCCCATGTGTGCATCCAAAACCAAAATGGGCAAAAGAGTAGTCATTGTGGATGAAGTCTTTCGCCTTCCTCTGTAAGGCTCCTGACCTCCATCAAGTGAGAATAGGGATCCTTTGTTTCAAATTAGTTCTTCAAATCCCTGCAGAGGCTAGCCCATAGGTGCTTGGGTTTTCTCATGACTCCAATTCACATAAAAAACCTAAACCCCAGAGTCAGTAGTCCTCAATTTGGAGAAGCAGAGCAGTATTAACAGCAGGTCTTTTTTTCACTCCTGGATTACAAGAAGGATGTCCAGGGCACCCTGACTTTAGGCAAATGAGGGGCAAGGGAGCTTATTTTGGACACTGTCTTGGCCTGCGTCCTTCATGGAAAACTCCAGCCAGAGATAAAAATGAGTGTCTAGATGGAATAAGATGAGGGTCATGTTGGAGTGTTTTGGTTTTAAATGTGGTCATTTGTGTGGGTGTTGGAAGAGATGTGTGGGTCAACATAGGCTTGAACTCTGGTGTGATTCCCCTTAGAGACTGAGTTCTGGAACTGACCTCAGAGAAGTACTGCCATGAATTTCGTTGCAATTTTAGGAGACCACGCATGAGAGTCGCCCTTGGAAACTGAGATATAGGCCCAGGATGGCTTTCCACAGAGCACTGGAAATCTCAGCCAGCATATCACATGATTTTATTCTGAAAGACTTGGCAGCCATAGTTTAGAGTCAAAACACACATACACCTCACATTGTAGAACTCAATAGGCCTGGCTTCTTGTGACCTTTTGGCCACTCTTTGGGAAGCCTTGCCTGTGAGAGTTCTTCAGATCTTTCATTGAAATGAGCTTACTCAACATTTCATGTTTCCTGAATGAATTGAAACCCACAGTGCCTCCAACTTCAACCTTGAAAAGTGGATACATAAATATCATAAATTTTTTAAATTCCCATGACCAGTTGGCACTGGAGAAACTTTGGATGTCCTGTTGCTGATCATGAGCATACCAGACAGTGTCTTGATTGACTGGGTTTGGTGAAAATTATGTAGCACAGAGATGCCAGTAAGTTGGAGCCTGCTGAGTAGTGGCCCTAGAGTAGTGGTGTGCAGGTGTGTGATAAAACATCTGTGTTGTGGCTATGTGAATCTGCCATTGCCTACCAAATTGCTTGTGAGTGACATGGTGCAGGTAGCAGACGCTTGTATGAAAAGGCATCTTGTTATATGGAGAGGTTTCAGGGCAATGTTCAGAATAAGTTTGCTATGGTCAAGGGGCAAAGCATTGTGGGATATAAGCCTGGTTAGTGCATTCTCCTGCAGACCCTGACCCACAACACGTGACAGAACTCCCTCCAGCACTTTGTCCCAGTTCAACTCCTTTTATTTCATGGAGCAAATACCAAACTCCTAGTGCAACAACAAGAAACACCACGAAAAGTATAGGATGACCAAGAGTCTTCACAGTCCAAATGGGGAGACACTTAGGCCCCAGCTGCCACAGTTTACCAACGAAGAGAGAATTCAACACTGCTGCCTCATGTTCATTGGTAAATAAGAAACCATGTCCTCCAGGTCACGTAGATGCAGATCTAGCTTTGATGGTCTCACTACAAAGGAAACTAAAGCTCCTGAAAACAACGTATATTTCAAGTGCCCAACCTCAGAGGCATTTTCTGCAGAAGTCTTTAGGCCAGCAGAGCTCCATGTTTGTGGAGTGTTTACACTGTCCCTTACTTTTGGAAACTCATCTACCAACTCCAAGATTTTGAACTCCTGAGCATATTCCATTCCAGATATGTATTCACAGATTTTCTATCTCTTCTCCTCTAATTGTGTCTTTCTTGGGGTGAAGGTAATGTCAATGCATGGCTCTGAATGAGAGTGGGAAGATTTTTGTGTGGAACATATTTCCATAAACATTGGATACATTTTTTTTTATTTTCCATTAGAAATACTGAATTCCTGATACTAACCCAAAACCTACTAGATTCTGACTACTAATCCTAATATGATGGAGAAAAATAAACCAAGCTGAATAGAAATACAAGCAGTTCAGAGGGGGCATGGTGTATAGTTGAACTTGCCTTTTGCATGATAAAGGGTAAGTGTTATAAATGTACTTAATTTTTAATTGAAATAGATCTCCATGTGTTTTTAAAATTAACAAATATGTGAATTCCTGTCTCCCTTTCTCTGTAGCCTATTCAGCACATGTATTTTTATATGCACATATAGAATCCTACCTGGCATCACACGTATACTATTGTGAGATGGCTGACTTGGCAGATACAAATTGTGAGAAGAGAAAACTCCTCCTAAGCGCTGTTGGAACTGAAAATTCAACCAATGTATTAACTTCCTAGTAATACAGTATTATTCATATCCATGTTGACTAAAATAAATATTTTTGCATCTGTGGACGATATATATTTCATGATGAATTTCGTTTGGCACATATATTGCTACTTTTCAATGCCTGTGTTTGCGTTTTGTATATATATATATATATATATATATATATATATATATATATATATATATATATATTCTCCAGATTTCTCAAAATATTTTATATATGTGTCTTATATACACTCCCTAAATTCATTCATATTCATTTATATGGATTTATAATCAACTTTTCACTAGATTATTCTCAGAAATATTCATCCACCTGAAATTTATATTATCTTCCTAGTACTGAAAACTAACTTCAGTGAATGGTGCATACAAATCCTAATAATGCTACAGTACCTGACCCAGATTAACATCAATGCAAGTAGATTCCTATGGGACATGATGTGTCTTTTGACGTTCATTTTTATTCAACACTGGTGCATTACTATTTCCTCAGGATTGCACATGAGAAGATATATATTTCATCCACAAGTTCACAAATTTATAGGCATTTGTTTCACTTTCAATCACTTCCTGATTCTGAACACATGTATTCCTTCATGATTCTTGACTGGTCTTTTCATGAGATTTTGTTTCAAACACCTTATTTTGATTTCCATAATCGGTATTGAAGCAAAACACACACACTCTTCATGATAAACCATAACTCAAATATTACCATTAGATGAATATCTGGTTGGAATGAATGTTTGTATATCAATATAAGATTTCCTGTTTATTTTCAGATATCAATTCAAACCGTTATTTAAAGTTGGAACCAGTTATATTATTTATTCACAGTATGTTCTATTCATGCATTATCTCTATATTCATATACACATGGTCCACCTATTTGTACTCCCACTAATTTATTCATCTTCAAAATATTGCTCCCAGAAGTGTTGGAAGAAATACTCATGTCACCTGATCTACATATATATTTTATCACAGTAATATTCTGGACAAAATGTGCAAAGGTCACACTTATGATTGTACCAAAGCCTAAATGGAAAGTGAATATGGATTGATAAAAACATCCATTTCCAGGTTGCCTAATGCTCTCAAATGTCAATGCTATTGGTGACTACATATTTGTTTCTTCCTAAGATTATATATTGAAACTCAACCCGGTTGAAAATGAATAATCCTATCACTCACTTTATACTTTGCCTGATTTCGTAATGTTGCTATTGATATCTGCTTTCCTATATATTTTCCCCAGGTCATAATTCGACTGACTCTTCACATGTGTTGACATTTACCTTCATTCTCTACCCGAAACCCTATTGCTAAAGAACTTTTGGTCCAAATCCTAAACTCACTCTTCTTCCTAATCCTACCGACTATCATCCTAATCCTGTAGACTATCGTTTTTGACTGGATGTTATCTTCTACATTCAATCAACCAAGGTACAAGGTCCTATGCCATTGTATATCGATTTATCTGAGACATCTATGAGGAACATAATTCAATGCTAAGTATCACAATCAATGGCCCAATGCCCTTCTGGGCTTCAAATCTTAAATAGATTTCTGTTTTCATACATATATTTCACCTCTATATTCTTATAAATATCGCAGGTTCCCAATACCATTATTCATCCAGCAGAATGATTCCTAACCCAAATCTATCATGTTATTAACTCTAACCCTACACTGTTCCCTCAATCTAACTTTACTGAAGCACAGGGACAGAGTTGGTCTTATAATACAGGAAAGTAGGGGATCTTCCACCTGCTGAGAACCTCAAAGATCCGTTCAGAAATTATATCTGGAGAAGATGTAGGCAGCTATGAAGGACCTGAAAGAGCAAAAGTCATCTTCAATAGCAAACAACCCTGTCAGGATCAAGGGTTGTGTCTGAATCAGCCTCTCTCTTCTTATTGTAGAGAAGATGGACCAAACCAGACATTTGTGGAGAGCTGTTCCTGGGTTCCTAATGTTGATATACCATTCTAACTTGTGAAAGTGTCACAGGAAGTAGAGGCAGCCTCCATCTAATGATACCCTTTGAAGCAACTCTTAGGACAAAGTCATTGAAAAGGCAGTGACCTCATTCAGTTCCTGAAGGAAGTGACCTACCTCACTTCCTTGATAATGGAACTCTCTGAACTTGGGATTTAGGAAGCCAGGCACAAAAAGGCAGTCCCACTCCCAACCCAGTGGTCTCCCTTGTTTGGATTTACCAAGGACAGAATCTGTTTTTCTTATTACCTACTGATGTGAGGATGGCCAAATGCCAGGAAAGCTCTGAAGAGAGGCCATTCCTGAGAAAGTAGGTAGTGGCTCACCGCTGGCTCCTGACAACTTCACAGAGTTGGCCAAGGAGACCAGATCTGAGACAGGACAGGCCATGATGTGGGAACATAATATGGCCCACCAGTCAGAGGACAGTCCGGAAAGTCACAGACCTACTTGGGGGAAGGAGGTGCCTTTGTGGGTTTGGGTGTGTTTTTGTGGTTTTGTCTGATGTTCTGAGAATAGGTAGGAAAGGCGGTTTGTTTGGTTTGGAGTAAACTGTTTCTAGTAAGTCGTTTGACAAGGCGAGTGTTTCTAAGTCTGTGTTTCCCACTGTTTCCATTGTTTTAGACTATAAAAAAGAGAATGCATCATTGGATGTGTCCTGTCTAGTAGAAAGCTTCCCATCATTCATCCTGCCTAATTTATGAATGGACTGTGGGTTGCCTTATTGAATGGTAACACCTGCTATCTTCCTAAGTTCCTGTTTTCTTCCTGAATTCTGGCCACTCTCCAGAATAGGCTTATGGTTTTGTGTCTATGATATGTACCACATCCAAGATCTGTGACGTGGCCATGTACTGCATAGCTGAAGGGAATGGCGAACATCTCACAAAACACAGATATCAGTGTGGCAAGTAAAATCTCAGTGGAGAAACCCTGCTTTTGGCCTTTTTCTTACCTATTATTCTGTTGCCCAAATGTCAGGAATGTCTTGGCCTCAGGCCACCCATTTGTGATGCCTGAAGAAAACAGTTTTCAAATGGAATTGAATGGCCATCACCTGTTGCTAATTGCTTAATTGCATTGGAAACAGATGTGTCTCAATCAGCCTCTGGCCCTGTTTGAGGATGTGGCTTAGATTCTCAGCACCTGATGGATCTAGAAAAGTTCCCATGTGTGCATCTAAAATTAAAATTGCCAAAAGAGCACTCATTTTGGATGAAGTCTCTCGCCTTCCTTTGTAAGGTTCCTGACTTCCATCAAGTTAGAATAGGGATCCTTTGGGTCAAATAAGATATTCAAAGCCATGCAGAGGTGCTTGAGTTTTATCATGACTCCAAATCACATTAAGAATATATACCCGACAGTCAGTAGGCCCCAAATTGTAGAAGCAGAGCAGTATTAATGGCAGGCCTATTTGATCACTCCTGGTTCACAGGAAGGGTGTCCAGGCCACCATGACATTAGGCAAATGAGGGGCAAGGGAGCTTATTTTGGACACTGTCTTGAGCTGCACCACTCAAGGAAACCTCCAGCCAGAGGTGATGATGAGTGTATATATGCAAGAAGATGAGGGTCATGTGGGAGTGTTTTAGTTTTAATTGTGGTCATTTTTGTGGCAGTTGGAAGAGATGACTGGGTCCACCTGGGCTTAAACTCTGGTGTGATTCCCCTTAGAGAGTGCGTTCTGGAACTGACCTCAGAGAAGCATGGCCATGAATTGTGTTGGGATATTAGGAGGCCACACATGAGAGTCGCCCTTGAAATCTGAGATCTATGCCCAGGTTGGCTTTCCACAGAGCACTGGGAATATCTGCCAGCATATCACATGATTTTATTCTGAAAAACTTGGCAGAAATAGTTGAGAGTCTAAACACACATGGACCTCACATTGTAGACCTCAATGGGCCTGGCTTTATGTGATCTTTTGGCCACTCTTTGGGGAGACTTACCTGTGAGAGTTCTCCAGAGCGTTTATTGAAATGAGCCTCCTAATCATTTAATGGTTTCTGAATGAACTGAAGCCCACAATGACTCCAACTTCATACTTGAAAACTAGCTAGATGAATACCATGAAATGTTTGAAATTCTCATGACCAGGTAGCAATGGAGAACCTTTGGTTGTCCTGTTGCTGATCATGAGTATGCCAGACAGTGCCTTGATTGACTGGGAATCATGAAAATGGTGTAGAAAAGAGATGCCAGTAAGTTGGAGCCTGAGTAGTGGGTCTAGAGCAATGGTGGGCAGGTGTGTGATAAAACGTCTGTGGTGGGCCCATGTGGATCTGCCATTGGCTTCCAAAAGGCATGTTACTGACATGGTGCAGTCAGCAGACCCTTATATGTAAAGGCATCTTGTTATATGGAGATGTTTCAGGGCAATGTTCAGAATCAGGGTGCTATGGTCAAGGTGGCAAGCTATGTGGGATAGAAGCCTGCTTGGTGCATTCTCCTGCAGTCCCTGACCCACTACACGTGACAGAACTCCCTCCAGCACTGTATCCCAGTTGAACTCCTTTTATTTCATGAAGCAAATACAAAACTCCAGTGCAGCAGCAAAAAACACCATGAAAAGTGGTGGACGACCATATGGCTTCACAGTCCACACGGGGAGAAAATTAGCCCCCAGTGGCCACAGTTTACCTACAAAGAGAAAATTCAGCACTGCTGCCTCATGTTCATTGGAAAATAATAAACCATGTCGTCCAGGTCACGTAGATGCAGACCCAGCTTTGATGATGTAACTACAAAGGAAGCTAAAGATCCTGACAACTACATATATTTCAAGTGCTCAATCACAGAGGCAGTTTCTCAAGAAGTCTTTAGGCCAAAGAGCTCCATGTTTGTGGAGTATTTACCCTGTCCCTTACTTTTGGAAACTCCTCTACCTCTTCTAAAGTGTACTCCTGATCATATTCCATTCCAGATATGTATTCACAGATTTTCTCACTCTTCTCCTCTAAGTGTGTCTTACTTGAGGCGAAGGTAATGTTCTCAAGGAGCGTGGAAAGGTTTTATGTGTAGCACATATTTACATACACATTTGATTCATTTACCAATTTTCCATTTGAAATACTGAATCCCTGACACTAACCGATAGCCTACTAGACTCTGACTACTAATCCTAATATGATGGAGAAAAATAACCCAAACAGAATTAAATACAAGCAGTTCAGAGGAGGCATGGTGTATAGTTGGATTGCCTTTTGCATTATATAGGGTAGGAGTTATAAATCTAGTCAATTTTTTTGTTGAAATAGTTCTCCGTGTGTTTTTAAAGTTAACACATATATGAATTCCTGTCTCCCTTTCTTTGTAGCCTATTCAGCAAATGTATTTTTATATGCACATATAGAATCATACCTGGTACCACACTTACATTCATGTGAGGTGGCTTACTTGGCAGATACAAATTTTGAGAAGAGATCACTCCTCCTAAACGCTTTTGGAACTTTAAATTCAACCTATGGGTGAGCTTCCTAGTTGAACAACATTATACATAAATCCATATTCAGTAAAATGAATATTTTTGGATCAGTGGATGATATATATTTCATGGTGAATTTCTATTGGCATAATATTGCTGCTTTATAATGTCTCTGTGTGTGTTTGTATATATATATATATATATATACAGTCTCCAGATTTTTCAAAATATGAAATATATGTGTCTTATTGTTCACTCCTAAAATTCATTATATTCCCCTATGTGGATTTATAATAAACTTTCACAAGATTATTCTCAGAAATATTCATCCACATGAACTGCATATTTGTTTCTTAGTACTGACAACTATCTTCAGAGACTGGTGCTTACAAATCCTAATATTTCTACAGTAACTTTCTCAGTTGAACATCAATGCAAGTAGATTCCAATGGGACGTGAAGTGTATTTTGGGATTCATTTTTATTCAACACTGGTACATTATTATTTCTTCACTTTATGCACATCTTAGGATATATATTTCATCCACAAGTTCGCAAATTTATAGGCATTTGTTTCACTTTCCATCACTTCCTGATTCAGAACAAATGTATTCCTCCACGTTTCTTGACTGGATTTTTCATGAGACTTCTTTCTAAACACATTATTTTCGAATTCCATAATCACTTTTGAAGCAAAACTCACACACCCTTCATGATAAACCATAACCCCAACATTACATTAGAAGTATAAGTGGTTGGAATGAATGACTGTATATCATTATAAGATTTTTAAGATATTTTCAGATATCAATTCAATCCATTATTAAAAGTGGAACTAGTTATATTATTTATTCACAGAATTGACTATTCATGCATTATCTCAATATTTATAGACAGAGGGTACACCTCTTTGTACCACCAATAATAATTTATACATCTTCAAAATATTGCTCTCAGAAATGCTGGAATATATACTTATATCACCTGATCTACATATACATTCTATTACAGTAATATTCTGGACACAAAATGCAAACTACACACTTTTGATTGTACAAAACCCTAAATGGAAAGTGAACATGGTTTAATAAAAACATCCATGTCCAGGTTGTCTAATGCTCTCAAATTTCAATCCTATTTGTGACCACATATTTGTTCTTTTTAAGATTATATATTCAAACTCAACCCTGTTGAAAATGTCTAATCCTATCACTCACTTTATACTTTGCCTGATTTCGTAAGGTCTCTATTGCTATCTGCTTCCCTACATATTTTTCCCAGTTCATCATTGTGACAGACTCTTCACATGTGCTGATACTTACATTCAATCTCTTAGCGAAATCCTATGACTAAAGAACTTTTGTTCCAAATTCTATACTCATTCTTCTTCCTAAACCTACTGACACTCTTCCTAATCCTACTGACTATCCCTTTTTTACTGGATGTTCTCTTCTACATTCAATCATCCAAGGTACAATGTCCTATGTCATTGTATATCGATTTATCTGAGATATCTGTACAGAACGTAAATCAAAGCTAAGTATCCCAATCAAGGGCCGAATGCCCTTCTGGGCTTCAAATCTTACCTAGATTTCTGTTTTCATACATATATTTCCCTTCTATATTCTTATAAATATCACAAGTTCCCATATCATTATTCATCCCACAGATTGTTTCTTAACCAAAATCAAACCTCTTATTTACCCTAACCATAAACTGTTTCCTTAATCTAACTTTACAGAGGAGCAGGCACAGAGTTGGTATTAGAATACAGGAATGTGGGGGATCTATCACCTGCTGAGAACCACAAATGTCCATGCAGATATGATCCTTGGAAAATATGTAGGCCGCTATGAAGGACCTGAGAGAGCAAAAGTCAACTTCCATGGTTAACAACCTGGTCAGGAAGAAGGGATGCGTCTGAATCAGCCTCTCTCTTCTTAATGTAGACAAGATGGACAAAACCAGGCCTGTGTGGAGAGCTGTTCCCGGGTGCTTATGGTTGATATACCATTCTAACTTGTGAAAGTGTCACAGGTAGTAGGGGGAGCCTCCAGTTCATGGGACCCTTGGAAGCAACAGTTAGAACCAAGTTGTTGCCAAGGCAGTGACCTCATTCAGTTCCTGAAGGAAGTGTCCTACCTCATTTCCTTGGTGATGGAACTCTCTGAACTTTGAATCCAAGAAACCAGGCACCCAGAGCCAGACGCAGTCCCAGTCCAAGTGGGCTCACTTGTTTGGATTTACCACAGACAGAGTCAGTCTTTCTTGGTACTTACTGATGTCAGGATGACTACATGCCAGGAGAGCACTCAAGAGGGGCCTTTCTTGAGAAATCAGGTAGTGTCTCACTGCTGGCTCATGACAACTTCATCAAATTGTCTAAGGAGACCAGATCTGAGACAGGACAGGCAATTTTGTGGGAACATAGTATGGCCCACCAGTCAGAGACCTCTCCGGATAGTTACAGTTCTACTTGGGGTAAGGAGGTGCCTTTGTGGGTGTGGGTGTGAGTTTGAGGTTTTGCCTCATGTTCTGAGAATAGGTAGGTAAGGCAGTTTGTTTGGTTTGGAGTGGACTGTGTCTAGTAAGTCGTTTGACAAGACGAGTGTTTCTATTTCTGTGTATCTCACTGTGTCCGTGGTTGTAGACATTAGAAAAGAGAATGCATCAATGGATGTCTCCTGTCTAGTAGAAAGCTTCCCAGCATTCATCATGCCCAGTTGATAATGGACTGTGGCTTGCCTTATGGTTGGGCCAAACCTGCTATCTTCTTAAGTTCCTGTTTTCTTCATGAATTCTGGCCACTCTCCAGAATAGGCTCATGGTTTTGTGTCCAAGATATGTACCACCTTCAAGCTCTGTGACATGGCCATGTACTGGATAGCTGAATTTAATTGGGAGTATCTCAGAAAACTCAGATATCAGTGTGACCAGTAAAGTCTCAATTGAGAAACCCAGCTTTGGGCCTGCTGTTGTCCTGAAAGTCAGGTAGGTCTTTGCCTCAGGCCAAACTTTGTGAAGCCTGAAGAAAACAGTTTTCAAATGGAAATGAATGGGCATCACCTGTGGCTCTTTGCTTAATTGCTTTGGTAAGGGATGGGTCTGAATCAGCCTCTTGGCCCTGTGTGAGGCTTTGGCTTATATTCCCACCACCTGATTTATCTAAAGAAAGATCCCATGTGTGCATCCTAAACCATAATGGCCAAAAGAGCAGTTATTGTTGATGAAGTCTCTCACCTTCCTCTGTAAGGTTCTTGACTTTTATCAAGTGAGAATAGGGATCCTTTGCATCAAATGAGTTCTTCTAATCCCTGCAGAGCCTGGCCCATAGGTGCTTGGATATTGTCATTATGCCAATTCACATAAAGACTCTAAACCCCAGAGTCAGAAGGCCTCAAATTGGAGAAGTGGAGCAATATTAAATGCAGGCCTATTTGATCCATCCTGGTTCACAGGAAGAGTGTCCAGGCCACCCTGACTTTAGGCCAATGAGGGGCAAGGGAGGTTATTTTGCACACTGTCTTGGGCTGGGCCCCTCATGGACACCTCCAGCCAGAGGTAATGATGAGTGTGTATATGGAAGAAGATGAGTGACATGTGGGAGTGTTTTGGATTTAATTGTGTTCATTTGGGTGGTGGTTGGAAGAGATGACTGGGTCCACCTGGGCTTGAACTCTGGTGTGATTCCCCTTTGAAACTGATTTCTGATTCTGATCTCAGAGAAGTATTGCCATGAATTTTGTTAGGATTTTAGGAGGCCATGCCTGAGAGTCGCCCTTGGAAACTGAGAGCTAGCCCCAGGGTGGCTTTCCCCAGAGTGCTGGGAATCCAGCCAGGATATCACATGATTTTATTCTGAAAGACTTGGCAGCCATAGTTGAAAGTCAAAACACACATGGACCTCATACTGTGTACCCCAATGGGCCTGGCTTCATGTGACCTGTTGACCACTCAAGACATTCCATATGCTGCAGATATAACCTCTTCTAACCTTGAGTTGAGCTGCATTGCTTGTGGTCCTGTCTTTCCTTGTCTTTTCATACTGTTCGCATTTCTTTCTGCTTGTTGAAACTGTTGTGTTATTGAAAATTCCCCCATATATTTATATTGCTCTTGTATCCTTGCAAAGTCTCCCTTGCAGGTGCAGTTGAGGGTCTGCCCCTCCTACAATAGGGGCAATGTGCCTACCAACCCGGCAGGCCACTGGGCATGTTCTGAAGGTCAGTAGCAGGTCCGCCGACCTTACAGGTGTGGGCGGTGGCTCTGCCACTCTGCGGGTGCTGGGCCTGTTCTATGAGTGGGTCAGAGGTCCATCTGCCTTGGAGGCATGGGCTGTGGCTCTGCCCCTCACCCTCTCAATGTGTTTTTAAAGTTAACAAATATGTGAATTCCTGTCTCCATTTCTCTGTAGCCTATTCAGAACATGTATTTTTATATGCACATATAGAATCCTACATGGTATCACACGTACATTCTTGTGAGTTTGGCTGAATTGGCAGATAAAAATTGTGAGAAGAGATCCCTCCTCCTAAACGATTTTGGAACTGAAAAGTCAACATATGGGTTACCTTCCTAGTTGCAAAACATTATACATAAATCCATGTTCAGTAAAATGAATATTTTTGGATCTGTGGATAATATATATTTCATAGTGAATTTCAATTGGCATATAAATTGCTACTTTTTAATGTCTGTGTGTGTTTTGTGTGTGTGTATATATATATATATATATATATATATATATATATATATATATATATACTCTACAGATTATTAAAAATATGAAATATATTTGTCTTATTATACACTCCCTAAATTCATTCATGTTCATGTATGTGGATTAATAATCAACTTTTCACAAGATTATTCTCAGAAAGATTCATCCACCTGAAATACATATTTGTTTTCTAGTACTGAAAATTAACTTCAGTGAATGGTGCATAGAAATCCTAATAATTCTACAGTAACTGACCCAGTTTAGCTTCAATGCAAGTAGATTTCTATGGGACATGATGTGTATTCTGACGTTTATTTTTATTCAACACTGGTACATTACTATTTTATTCAGTTTTTGCACATCATAGGATATATATTTCATCCACAAGTTCACAAATTTATAGGAATTTGTTTCATTTTCAATCAATTCCTGCTTCAAAACACATGTAGACCTCCAGGTTTCGTGACTGGGCTTTTAATGAGATTTCTTTCCAAACACATTATTTTCGATTTACATAATCACTTTTGAAGCAAAACTCACACACTCTTCATGAAAACTCATTACCCTAATATTACCATTAGAAGTATAACTGGATGGAATGAATTATTGTATATCAATATAAGATTTCCTGTATATTTTCAGATATCAATTCAGTCCATTATTGAAAGTTGAAACCAGTTATATTATATATTCACATTATGATCTATTCATTCATTATCTCTATATTCATAGACACCGTGTACACATAATTGTACCAAAGTCTAAATGGAAAGTGAGCATGTATTTCTAAAAACATCCATGTCCAGGTTGACTAATGCTCTCAAATGTCAATCCTATTGGTGACTAAATATTTGTTTCTCCTGAAGATTAAATATTCAACCTCAACCCTGTTGAAAATATCTAATCCATCACTCACTTTATACTTTGCCTGATTTCCTAATGTCTCTATTGATATCTGCTTTCCTACATATTTTCCCCAGTTCATCACTGTGACTGACTCTTCACATGTGCTGACATTTACATTCATTCTCTACCTGAAACCCTATTGCTAAAGAAATTTTAGTCCAAATCCTATACTCACTCTTGATTCTAAACCTAATGACTATCTTCCTAATCCTTACCTACTATCCCTTTTTGAATGGATGTTCTCTTCAACATTCAATCATTCAAGGTACATGGTCCTATGCCATTGTATACCAATTGATCTGAAACAACTGTGCAGGACTTAATTTAAAGCTAAGTATTTAAATCAAGGGCCCAATGCCCTTCTGGGATTCAAATCTTACCTAGACTTCTGTTTTCATATTTATATTTCGACTACATACTCTTATAAATATACCAGGTTCCAAATACCATTATTCATCCCACAGAATGATTCCTAACACAAACGGAACATGTTATTAACCCTAACAATACACTGTTCACTCAATCTAATTTTACAGATGAGCAGGGACAGAGTTTATCTTACAATACAGCAATGTAGGGTATCTACCACCTGCTGAAAATCTCAAATGTCCAAGCAGAAATGATCCCTGGAGAAGACGTAGGCAGCTATGAAGGACCTGAGAGAGCAAAAGTTATCTTCCATGGCAAACAAAGATGTCAGGATGAAAGGATGTGTCTGAATCAGCCTCTCTCTTCTTAATGTAGAGAGGATGGTCAAAACCAGGCCTGTGTGGAGAGCTGCTCCCAGGAGCCTATGTTTGATATACCGTTCTAACTTGTGAAAGTGTCAGAGAAAGTAGGGGCAGCCTCCATCTCATGGGACCCTTGGAAGCAACTGTTAAGACAAAGTGGTTGTCAAGGCAGTGACCTCATTCAGTTCCATAAAGAAGTGACCTACCCCACTTCTTTGGTGAGGAAACTCTCTGAACTTGGAATCCAGGAAACCAGGCACCCAGAGCCATTCCAAGTCCCAGTCATAGTGGGCTCACTTGTTTTGATTTACCAAGGACAGAGTCAATCTTTCTTGGTACCTACAGATGTGAGGAAGGCCAAATGCCAAGAGAGCTATGAAGAGGGGGCCTATCCTGAGAAAGCAGGAAGTGGTTCACTACTGGATCCTCACAACTTCACAGAGATGGCCAAGGAGACCAGATCTGAGACAGGACAGGCCAATTCATTGAAACATAGAATGGCCCACCAGTCAGAAGACACTCTGGATCGTCAGAGACCTACTTGGGGAAGGAGGTGCCTTTGTGTGTGTGGGTGTGGTTTTGTGGTTTTATCTCATGTTTTGAGAATAGGTAGGAAAGGCGGTTTGTTTGGTTTGGAGTGGACTGTTTCTAGAAAGTCATTTGACAAGGCGAGTGTTTCTATGTAAATGTATCCAACACTGTCCGTGGTTGTAGACATGTGAAAGAGAATGCAACAATGGATATGTCCTATCTAGTAGAAAGCTTCCCTGCATTCATCCTACCCAATTTGTGAATGGATTGCAGCTTGCCCTATAGATGAGCAACCCCTACTATCTTCCTAAGTTTTGGTTTTCTTCCCGCATTCTGGCCACTATTCAGAATAGGCTTATGGTTTTGTGTCCAATATATGTACCACCTCCAAGCTCTTTGACATGGCCATGTAATGGATAGCAGAATGCAATGGCGAGCATCACAGAAAACGCAGATATCAATGTGACCAGGAAAGTCTCAGTGGAGAAACCCTACTTTGGACCTTTTGCTTACCTATTGTTCTATTGCCCTGAATGTTAGGAAGGTCTTTGCCTCAGGCCACCCCTTTGTGAAACCTGAAGAAAACCATTTTCAATTGGAAATGAATGGGCATCACCTGTGGTTCTTTGCTTAATTGCTTTGGAAAGGGATGTGTCTGAATAAGCCTCTTGACCCTCTGTCAGGCTATGGCTTAGATTCTCAGCACCTGATGGATCTAAAGAAAGTTCCCACGTGTGTATCTAAAACCAAAATGGTAAAAATATCGGTCATTGTGGATGAAGTCTCTTGCTTTCCTCTGTTAGGTTCCTGACCTCCATCAAGTGAGAATAGGGATCCTATGGGTCAAATGTGTTATTCAAAGCCCTCCAGAGCTGCTGGGGTTTTCTCATGACTCCAATTCACATAAAGAATCTAAACCCCACAGTCAGAAGGCCTCAAATTTGAGAAGCAGATCAGTATTAAGGGCAGGCCTATTTGACCACTCCTGGTTCACAGGAAGTATGTCCAGGCCACCCTGAAGTTTGGCAAATGAGGTGCATGGGAGCTCATTTTGGACACTGTCTTGGGCTGTGCCCCTCATGGAATACTCCAGCCAAAGGTTATGATGAATGTCTATATGGAAGAAGTTCAGTGCCATGTGGGAGTGTTTTGGTTTTAATTGTGGTCATTTGTGTGGTGGTTGGAAAAGATGACTTGTTCCAACTGGGCTTGGACTCTGGTGTGATTCCCCATAAGTCTGAGTTCTGAAACTGACTTCAGACTAGTATTTCCATGAATTGTGTTGGGATTTTAGGAGGCCACACATGAGAGTCACCCTTGTAAACTGAGTTCTAGGCCCATGATGGATTTCAAAATCACACTTGGAATCTCATCCAGGATATCATATGATTTTATTCCTAAATAGTTGGCAGCCATAGTTAAGAGAGAAAACACACATGGATCTCACATTGTAGACCTCAATGGGCCTGGCTTCATGTGACCTTTTGGCCCCTATTTGGGAATCCTTGCCTGTGAGAGTTCTCCAGAGCTTTCTTTCAAATGAGCTTTCTCAAAATTTTATGGTTCCTGGATGAATGGGAAACCCACAGTGGCTCCAACTTCATCCTTGAAAATGGCTAGATAAATATCATGAAATTTTGGACTTTCCCATGACCAGGGGGCACTAGAAAACCTTTCGATGTTCTATTGCTGATCATGAGTGTACCAGACAGTGCCTTGATTGACTGGGTTTCAAGAAAATGGTGTAGAACAGAGATGCCAGTAAGTTGGAGCCTTCTGAGTAGTGGGCCAAGAGCAGTGGTGTGCGGGTGTGTGATAATACATCTGTGTTGTGGCCATCTGGATCTGCCATTGGCTTTCAAATGGCTTGTGACTGACATGGTGCAGCCAGCAGACCTTTATATGAAAAGGCATCTTGTTATATGGAGACAATTCTGGGCAATGTTGAGAATCAGGTTGCTGTGGACAAGGGGGCAAGCTATGTGGGATAGAAGCCTGACTGGTGCATTCTCCTGTAGACACTGATCCACCAAACGTAACAGAATTCCCTCCAACACGGGGACGATTTCAACTCCTTCTATTTCATGAAACAAATACCAAACTCCCAGTGTATCAGCAAGAAAGACCATGAAAAGTGGAGGATGACCAAAGGGCTTCACAGTCCACACGGGGAGACATTTAGCCCCAATGGCCTTAGTTTACCTACAAAAAGAGAATTAATCTCTGCTGTGCCATGTTCATTGGAAAATAAGAAAACATGTCCTCCAGGTCACATAGATGTAGATCCAGCTTTGATGGTCTCACTACAAAGGAAACTAAAGCTCCTGACAACAACATATATTTCAAGTGCCCAACCTCAGAGGCAGTTACTCAAGAAGTCTTTAGGCCAGCAGAACTCCATGTTTGTGGAGGGTTTACCCTGTCCCTTACTTTTGGAAACTCCTCTACCACCCCCAAGGTTTTGAACTCCTGAGCATTTTCCATTCCAGATATGTATTCACAGATTTTCTAATTCTTCTCCTCTAATTATGTCTTACTTTGGGACAAGGTAATGTGAAGGCATTGTTCTGGATGAGAGTGGGAAGTTTCTTGTGTAGCACATATATGCATACACATTGAATTCATTTTCCTATTTTCTATTCGTAATACTGAATCCCTGACACTAAACCATACCCTACTAGACTCTGACTACTAATCCTAATATGATGGAGAAAAATAACCCAAACAGAATAGAAATACATGCAGTTCAGAGCAAGCATGGTGTATAGTTGGACTTGCCTTTTGCGTGATGAAGGCTTGGTGTTATAAATCTAGTCAATTTTTTATTGAAATAGTTCTCTATGTGTTTTTAAATTTAACAAATATGTGAATTTCTGTCTTCCTTTCTCTGTAGCCTATTCAGCACATGTATTTTTATATGCACATATAGAATCCTTCCTGGTATCACACGTACATATTTGTGAGTTGGCTGACTTGGCAGATGCAAACTGTTAGACGAGATCACTCCTCCTAAATGCTGTTCGAACTGAAAATTCAAACTAGGGGTGAGCTTCCTATTTGAACAACATAAATCCATGTTCAGTAAAATGAATATTTTTGCATCTGTGGATGATATATATTTCATGGTGAATTTCGATTGGCATACATAATGCTACTTTTTAATGTCTCTGTGTGTGTGTATTTATATATATATATATATATATATATATATATATATATATATATATGTATTCACTCTCCAGATTTTTCGAAATATGAAGTATATGTGTCTTATTCTACACTCCCTAAATTTATTCATATTCACGTATGTGGATTTATAATCATCTTTTCACAAGATTATTCTCAGAAATATTCATCCACCTGAAATACACATTTGTTTTTTCCTAGTACTGACAACTAACTTCAGGGGATCATATGATGGCCCCAATGGGAGTTCATCATCCCCGTGTACCACATCACTGTGTGGAGAATGACGAGTTAGAAAGGCTAAAAGCTATCTTGTTAGGAATTTTCAGCAAAATTGAGGTGCTCCAAAACCTAGAGGAAGGATTTCCATCACTGGCTAATCAGCTACAGGCGCTCAAACTTGAGTGATTTGTCCACAGGGAGGGTCACGCAGATTATTCAGCAAATCACCCTGCGGCTAGAATCTGCTGTGCGCACCGGGAAACGACCAGATAGCAACGCAAAGATACAGCACTGAAAATTCTGTGGGCTCCTGCAAGCTGTGCAATCACTGTGGTCAGTGCTGAATTCTGGGTTTGAGACGGGGGAAGGAAGCAGTCCAATTCGGTTCTCCACACCGGTCATACCACAGAGGAAGCCAGCAGCCACCATCTTGGAGAGCTGACATCACTATCGCTGTTTTCGACTGATCGCATCTCATTCAGCTATAGAACAGGTAATTTCAGGCTGCCATTCACCTGCATCTCGCAGACAAATTACTCAGGCTCAGTGCTAAAGAACGCACAGAAATTTCTTCTTAGAGCCTGCTCCTATCAAAACATACACCGAGCACGGAGCGGCCAAATTCCAGCTCCTGGAACTGCTCTGGCCCAGGGCTAAAGAACCCGCAGAAACTGCTTCTCGGTCCGGGTCCTGCTGAATACTGTGGAGGTAAATACCAACCGATCCTTCATAGGCAGTGGCAACAGGATTGAGATGGGGCTTGTGAGGGCCAGTCAGGACTCACCCGTTGCTTTGGTCACCTGGCAAACGGAACTAAATGCTGCCGTTCATATGGGATACCAACATGGCAGAGATCTGATGTCATCACAAAGCGGTGGAGGAGATAACTTCATCTATACCAGTGACGACAGAAACAGTTGGTCTGTTGGTAAAGAAAGTGACTCACAAACACCCAAGTCTCTCTCACTTTGTCATCAAGCCAGAGGGGCAGAGCAGAGCTGCCGCCTGCGCCTGGAAGAGGCCCAGCGACCCACCAGCGTGGTAGTCACGTCACCACAATTCTCGTAGGGGCAGAGCATTGCCGCTGCCTGTGCCCGGAACAGGCCCAGTGACCCGCAGGCGTGGTTGTCACGTGACCCCAATTGGAGTAGGGGCAGAGCAGAGCCACAGCCCGAGCCCGCGAAGTAGTCAGACCTGCAACGGACCTGCGGAACAGGCCCAGCAGCCTGCCGGCATGGTAGACACATCACCCCAATTGGAGTAGGGGCAGAGCAGAGCAGCTGCCCGTGCCCGCAAGGTAGGCAGACCTGCGACTGACTGGCAGAACAGGCCAGGCGGCCTGCCGGCATGGTAGACACGTCACCCCAATTGGAGTAGTGGCAGAGCAGAGTCGTCGCCCACGCCCGGAACAGGCCCAGCGACCCGCTGGCGTGGTAGACACGTCACCCCAATTAAAGTAAGGGCAGAGCAGAGAGGCCGAACGTGCCTGCAAGGTAGCCAGACCTGTTACCGACCGGCAGAACAAGCCCAGGGTTCCAACTACAAATCATAATATGATGGAGAAAAATAAACCAAACAAAATAGAAATACAAGCAGTTCAGAGGAGGCATGTTGTATACTTGGAGTTGCCTTTTTCATGATATAGCGTAGGAGTTAAAAATCTACTCAAGTATTTCTTGAAATAGATTTCCATGTGTTTTTAAACTTAACAAATATGTGAATACCTGTCTCCCTTTCTCTGTAGCCTATTCAGCACATGTATTTTAATATGAACATATAGAATCCTACCTGGTGCCACACGTACATTCTGGTGAGGTGGCTGACTTGGCAGATACAAATTGTGATAAGAGACCACTCCTACAAAACGCTGTTGGAATTGAATATTCAGCCTATGGGTTAGCTTCCTAGTTGAACAACATTATACGTAAATCCATTTTCACAATAATGAATACTTTTGGATCTGTGGATTATATATATTTCATGATGAATTTCGATTGGTGTATATATTGCTACTTTTTAATGTCTGTGTGTGTGTGTGTGTGTGTGTGTGTGTGTGTGTATAAATATACACTCTACAGATTTTTCAAAATATGAAATATATGTGTCTTATTATACAATCCATAAATTCATTCATATTCATGTATATGGATTTATAATCAACTTTCACATGGTTATTCTCAGAAATATTTATCCAACTGAAGTACATATTTGTTTCTTAGTACTGAAAACTAATTTCAGTGAATGGTGCATACAAATCCTAATATTTCTATCATAACTGACCCAGTTTAACATCAATGCAAGTAGATTCCTATGGGACATGATGTGTATTTTGATGTTCATTTTTATTCAACACGGGTACATTACTATTTCTGCAGTTTATGCACATCATCGGATGTATATTTTATTCACAAGTTAGCAAATTTATAGGCATTTGTTTCACTTTCAATCACGTCCTGCTTTAGAACCCATGAATTCCTCCATGTTTCTTGCCTGGTATTTTCATAAGAACTCTTTCCATACATATTATTTTCAAATTCCATAATCACTTTTGAAGCAAAACTCACACATCATTCATGATAAACAATAATCCTAATATAACCAATAGATGTATAACTGATTACAATGAATGATTGTATATCAATATAAGATTCCTTATATATTTTCAGATATCAATTCCATCTATTATTTAAAGGGGAACCAGTTATATTATTTATTCATACAATGGTCTATTCATACATTATCTCTATATTCATAGACACAGGGTACACCTCTTTGTACCCCCAATACTAATTTATATGTCTTCAAAATACTGCTCTCAGAAATGGTGGAAGAAATACTCATGTCATTTGATCTACATATACATTTTGTCACAGTAATATTCAGGACACAAAATGCAAAGGTCACTCTTCTGATTGTACCAAAGCCTAAACGGAAATGAGCATGCATTACTAAAAACATCCATGTCCAGGTTGCCTAATGCTCTCAAATGTCAATCCTATTAGTGACTACATATTTGTTTCTTCCTAAGATTATACATTCAACCTCAACCCTGTTGAAAATGTCTAATCCTATCACTCAATTTATACTTTGCCTGATTTCCTAATGTCTCTACTGATATCTGCTTTCCTACATATTTACCCCAGTTCAATATTGTGACTGACTCTTCACATGTGCTGACATTTACATTCACTCTAGCTGAAACCCTATTGCTAAAGAACGTTTCCTACAAATCCTATACTCACTCTTCTTTCTGAAGCTACCATCTTTCTTCAAAATCCTACCGACTATCCTACTTTGAATGGATGTTCTCTTCGACATTCATCTTTCAGAATGATTCCTAACCAAAATCGAACATGTTATTAACCCTAACCATACACTGTTCCCTCAATCTAACTTTACAGAAGAACAGGGACAGAGTGTTCTTAAAATACAGGAATGTAGGGTATCTTCCACCTGTTGAGAACCTCAAAGGTCCATGCAGAAATGATCCCTGGAGAAGATGTAGGCATCTATGATGACCTGAGAGAGCAAAAGTCTTCTTCCATTGAAAACAACCTGATCAGGATGAAGGGTTGTGTCTGAATCAGCCTCTCTCTTCTTAATGTAGAGAAGATGGACCAAAGGATGCCTGTGTGGAGAGCTGTTCCAGGGTGCCAATGGTTGATATACCATTCTAACTTGTGAAACTGTCCCAGGTAGTAGGGGCAGCCTCCATCTCATGGGACTCTTGGAAGCAGCTGTTAGGACAAAGTGGTTGCCCCGGAAGTGACCTCATTCACTTACTGAAGGAAGACACCTCACCTCTCTTCCTTGGTGATGGAACTCTCTGAAATTGGGATCCCGGAAGCCAGGCACCCAGAGCCAGTCCCAGTACCAGTCCCTGTAGGCTCACTTGTTTGGATTTACCAAGGACAGAGTCAGTCTTTCTTGGTGCCTACTGATGTGAGGTTGGCCTAATGCTAGGAGAGCTCTGAAGACAGGCCTTTCCTGAGAAAAAGTCAGTTGCTCACTGCAGTCTCCTGACAAATTCACAGAGTTGGCCAAGGAGACCAGATCTGAGACAGGAAGGCTACTACGAGGGAACATAGTATGGCCCACCAGTCAGAGCACACTCCAAATAGTCACAGACCTACTTGGGGGAAGGAGGTGCCTTTGTGGGTGTGGGTGTGGGTTTGTGGTTTTGTCTCATGTTCTGAGTATTTGTAAGAAAGGCAGTTTGTTTGGTTTGGAGTGAACAGTTTCTTGTACGTCATTTCACAAGGCAAGTGTTTCTATGTCTGTGTATCCCACTGTGTCCGTGGTTCTAGACATTGGAAAAGAGAATGCATCAATAGATGTGTCCTGTCTAGTACAAAGCTTCCCAGCATTCAACCTGCCCAATTTATGAATGGACATCGGCTTAACTTATGGATGGGCAACACCTCTTATTCCAAGGTTCCTGTTTTCTTCCTGAATTCTGGCCACTCACCAGAATAAGTTCATGGTTTTGTGTCCAAGGTATGTACCACCTCCAAGCTCTGTGAAATGGCCTTTTACTGGATAGCTGAAGGAAATGGCGAGCATCTCAGAAAACTCAGATATCAGTGTGACCAGGAAAGTCTCAGTGGAGAAACCCTTTTTTGGCTATTTGCTTACCTATGGTTCTGTTGCCCTGAATGTCAGGAAGGTATTTACCTCAGGCGACACCTTAGTGAAGCCTGAAGAAAACAGTTTTCAAATGGAAATGAATGGGCATCACCTGTGGCTCTTTGGTTAATTGCTTGGGAAAGGAATATGTCTTAATAAGTCTCTTAGCCATGTGAGTGGCTGCAGCTTAGATTCTCAGCATCTGATGGATCTAAAGAAAGATCCCATGTGTGCATCCAAAACCAAAATGGCCAAAAGAGCAGTCATTGTGGATGAAGTCTCTCACCTTCCTCTGTAAGGTTCCTGACTTCCATCAAGTGAGAATAGGGATACTTTGTGTCAAATTAGTTCTTAAAAGCCCTGCAGAGGCTAGCTAATAGGTGCTTGGGGTTTCTCATGACTCCAATTCACATAAAGAATCTATACCTGACTGTCATAGGCCTCAAATTGGAGAAGCAGAGCAGTATTAACGGTATGTCTATTTGATCACTCCTGGTTCACAGAAAGGGTGTGCAGGCCACCCTGACTTTAGGCAAATGAGGGGCAAGGGAGCTTATTTGGACGCTCTCTTGGGCTGCGCCCCTCATTGAAACCTCCATCCAGAAGTTATGATGAGTGTCTTTATGGAAGAAGTTGAAGACCATGTGGGAGTGTTTTGGTTTTAATTGTGGTCATTTGTTTGGCGGTTGGAAGAAATGACTGTGTCCACCTGGGCTTGAACTCTGGTGTGATTCCTCTTAGAGACTGATTTCTGGAAGTGACCTCAGAGAAGTATTGCCATGAATTGTGTTGGAATTTTAGGAGGCCACACAAGAGACTCCCCCTTGGAAACTGAGATCTAAGCACTGGTTGGTTTTCTAGAGAGCACTGGGAATCTCAGCCAGGATATCACATGATTTTATTCTGAAAGACTTGGCAGCCATAGTTGAGAGTCAAAACACACATGGACCTCACATTGTAGATCTCAATGGGCCTTGCTTCATGGGACCTTTTGGCCATTCTTTTGGATGCCTTGCCAGTGAGAGTTCTCCAGATATTTCATTGAAATGAACTTCCTCACCATTTAATGGTTCCTGAAAGAATTGAAACCCACAGTGCCTCCAACTTCATCGTTGAAAAATGACTAGATAAATACCATGAAATTTTTTTTAATTTCCATGACCATGTGGCATGGGAGAAACTTTTGATGTCCTGTTGCTGATCAAAAGTGTACCAGACAGTGCCTTGATTGACTGGGTTTCATAAAAATGGTGTATAACAGAGACGCTAGTTAGTTGGAGCCTGCTGAGTAGTGGGGCCAGAGCTGTGGTGTGCAGGTGTGTGATGAAACATGTGTGGTGGGGCCATGTAAATCTGCCATTGGCTTCCAAATGGCTTGTGACTGACATGGTGCAGCCAGCAGACCCTTGCATGTAAAGGCATCTTGTTACCTGGAGAGTATTCAGGGCAATGTTCAGAATCAGGTTGCTTTGGTCAAGCGGGCAAGCTATGTGGGATAGAAGTCTGGTTGGTGCATTCTCCTGCAGACCCTGACTCACAACACGTGACAGAACTCCCTCCAGCACTGTGTCCCAGTTGAACTCCTTGTATTTCATGAAGCAAATACCAAACTCCTAGTGCAGCAGCTAGAAACACGACGAAAATTTGAGGATGACCAAATGGCTTCACAGTCTACACTGGGAGACTTTTAGCCCCCAGTGGCAACAGTTTACCTACAAAGAGAGATTTCAGCACTTCTGCCTCATGTCCACTGGAAAATAAAAAAACCATGTCCTCCAGGTCACATATATGCAGACCCAGGTCTGATGGTCTCACGACAAAGGAAGCTAAAGCTCCTGACAACAACATATATTTCAAGTGCCAACCTCAGAGGAAGTTTCTCAAGCAGTCTTTAGGATTGCAGAGTTCCATGCTTGTGGTATTTTTACCCTGTTTCTTACTTTTGGAATCTCCTCTACAACCTCCAAAGATGTGAACTCCTGAACATTTTCCATTGCAGATATGTATTCACAGATTTTCTAACTTTTCTTCTCTAATTGTGTCTTACTTGGTGCGAAGGTAATGTCAAGGAATTGTTCTGAATGAGAGTTGAAAGATTTTTGTGTAGCACATATTTGCATACACTTTGGATTCATTTTCCAAATTTCCATTTAAAATACTAAATCCCTGACTGTCAGGGGTAGAAGGAATTTCTCCTTCATAGAATAGCCTGACACTTACAAGAAACATCCCCCTGGGAGACATCCTGCCTAGGAGATATCCTGTAACCATCTGTCTCCCTGAGACATCATGGGGCCATCTGTCTTACTGAAACATCCTGAGGTTATCTCACCTTGTGAAGACATCCAGGAACTGCCAATAAGAGAGCTTTCCCATACCCAGTATATTAATACCCCTGTGTGAACAATAAAAATTTGCAGCTTGATTAAAACTCCTGTCTTGCTGTCATCTCTCGTGTCTCTTGTCCCTTCATTACTCCCCATCTAGGTTCACCACCCCCGTTGATGTGTCCTGCCTGCCGGGATATCTGGCACCTACCTACTGGGGGTCGAGCCTTTGACTGAGGGGGAAACCTGTCCTCAGGGAAGACTTAAAAAAGCGGAGCTTGCTATTGCCTCAGCAGACACCACCAAAAGACAGATCCAGGAGGAGAGTGGGGATGACACATGGTGAGTGACCCACCATGGGACAAGCAGTTTCATCACATGATTTGTTTTTGTCAGGCCTCAAGGAGGCCCTCAAGACATAGGGGGCACATGTTAAGAAAAAGGACTTAAAATTATTCTTTTCATACATAGGAAAATTGTGTCCATGGTTTCCTCCTGAAGGGTCCATTGATGGTAGAAAATGGCTTAGAGTAGGAGACTGTTTAAACCATTTTTTTTGTTGTTGTTGAAGAAAAAGTCCTAGAACAAAGGTATATTAGACCTTTTGTAGACATTAATATTTTATAAGATTTTTAAACACCTAGAAAAATTTGTAAGTTTAAATTTAAAGACATTTATATTTATCTGTTTATCCAATTTAAATTGAACCATTTAAATCACGTGAATTAAAGATCTTTGGATCCACTTTGAAATAGTAAGCTTGCCTTAATTTGATTTTAATTGGAGTCAGTGGTCTTTTCTTGCATCCTGGTGTAATATATTGTGGTTTCCCATCGAGATGACCCTGCCCCAATAGATCACAAGACCAGACTACTGGAAATTCTGAAGCTGGCCTTCCCTCCAGGGCTCCGGCATGGAGAGGCAATTTCCAAGGCCTTGGTGTGAGATTTTGGTCCAGGGAGCACTGCAGTGAACCACCGCCCTAAAACTATTAGCAAGCACATGGTGGAGGAGGCCTCCATAGGTAAGTGGCGCCTATATAACATCTGATATCCGGTTAAGGGAGATCTCTTCTGATGACAGAGTGGTGTCCTGGAGAGACACACATATACTCCTGTCTGGTACAGTAACGAGAATCATTCTGTCCTCTGTTATGTTCTGTAGGGAATTCCTCTGAAAGCATAGAGAGGTGCCAATGGGCACGCAGGAGATCCTATTCCAGAGCTTTAGCAAGACGTTGCATAGTTCCTCTGTTTTTCTGTTTCTGCGCTGGTTTTCTGTTTTTTTGTGTGTGTGTTTTGTTCTGTGTTTCTTATGTTTTTTTTTTTTTTTTGGTTTGTTTTAGTGTGTTTTGTTGTGTGATTTCTGTGGTAAAACTTAACTGAAAATGGGTAATAAAGCAAGTAAACTGACACCCATTTGGACTGTGTTTTAAAGAACTGTGATGAACTTTAATACCCTTTGTTAAGCAGGATGAGAGAAGCCCCTAGCTGGCTGCCTGGAGCACACCCACTGCAGAGGGCAATGCCTGCTGGGGACCTAAGAACTGAGTATCTCCCAGGTTAACACGTGAAACTCCTTAAAACCCCTTGTCCCTTCAGATTGATAGAATCACAACCATTGGGCAGAGACCCCTGTTTTTCTCCTTTGTTAGCAAAGCAGTAAATCTCCCTTTTTCTTTTTCTCAAACCCTGTCCTCATTATTAAATTGGTATTTATTGGCTTCAAAATCAGGAACCAAACTTTAAGTTACAATTTTTGGTACCCCCCACACCCCGGAACACTTTGAGAGCTGACTACTGAAATGTTAGGAGACGGAGCGTGCTTGGGGTGGAACCGAATAAGAGGAGCTAATCCTGTAAGTGAAAGGAGGGACTGAGGGACTTCCAGCAGCTGCCCAAGCCCTGTTGCTTCAGAGAATTACCTACTTCCTTCCCTGCACTGTAAGGATTTTGCCATCTCTGTTTTCTTAAAAAAGAGAAAAAGAAAAAGGGGACACTAAATACAGTAAAGTCACCATGGAGACCCTTTATTTTACATTTCAGGTTGTCCCTCTGTGAAAACATCTGGTTCCCTTGTGGGAAAATCTATGGTGCCACTGGCGTAGGAGATTTTTCTCTTATCTGCTCTGGTTTAAAGGCTTCTGTCTGTAAGCCATAGTCTGGAGCTCCTTTCAGTCTGTCTTGTGTCTTTGTTTCTGGCCCTTTAAGACATGTGCAATAATGTGTTGATATTATAAATCATTTCTTGGGAATGATCTTAGCTGAATGTGTATCTAAATGATGATGTTTTATTGTAACAATCTGGCATCTGAATGGGTTTTTGAAGCATTGCACAATCTTGCAGTTAAAAGTCGGGTTTAGGAAATTGTTTAGTTTATGATTTCAGATAATTCATGCCAGAGAACTTAAATACTTAGGATGGAAAACTAGAGAACTCTACTTCCAAGTTGGCAAGTAACTTCCCAATCATTCAGGCTTTTTTTTCACCAATTTTTAATTTGGTAGCCTGGGAAAATGTCACTGTGTGTACCAGTGCATTAATTTGGACAAGGATAGTAAATCATAGTATGGTATCTGTTGACAAAACAAGATATAAAGATGTAAAATTTTGTAAACTGTGTCTTAAACTTGTATCATAAAATTTTGTGAATTTTGTCTTAAAATTGTATTATAATTTTCAACATCTGAACCTGAAAATTATGGTTGAAATGCCTTAGGCCTGAGGTGTCAGCTCAGAATAGCAGCTTTTTCCTGCTCCTTCCAGACCTCAGCCAGGACTTATGTTGAATGGCAAATGAAAGAGGCCTGCAAGCTCAGTAGGAGAGTGATCTGAGGCCTAAAATAAATTAAATTGTATGGTATTTACTAATTAATGGCCAGTCAATTTTTCTAGGACTCTTATTTTTTCCTTAGATTCTTTATTTTTTTTTTTTTTGAGCTCATGATTTTGATCCTAAAGACCTAGGATGATGTTTTTCTGACCAGTTCTATCTTTGAATAACTGTATAGTTTTTGAAACATTGCAATGGATATTTCACCTGGAAAAGCTACAAGGCCTTTACTATTATTATGTGTGCACAATTTTGTTATGTGTTGTATGTCTATATATTCATATGTCCGTATATCATATATATGATACACAAATTAACATTTATAAAGAGCACTCATTAAAACAAAAACGCTCATAAAAACAAATTTTAAAAAGTGGATCCAAAGATCTTTAATTCAAGTGATTTAAATAGTTGAATTTAAATTGGATAAAGAGATAAAAATAAATGTCTTTAAATTTAAGCTTACAAGTTTTTCTAGGTGTTCAAAAATCTAATAAAATATTAATGTCTACAAATGTTCTAATATGCCTTGGTTCTAAGACTTTTCGTTCAACAAAAAAATGGTTTACACTGTTCAATATATTTGTCTAATATATTGATAAATAAGTAAAGTAAATTTGATATTGGATTACTCATTCATGAGTACTTTTGTTAGATATCTGATTGATTTACTAAGGTCTGTATAAGTTTGTACCAATGTCAGTATAAGATTGTAATAATCAGTCATGTGTTAAAGAGACAAAAATTTCTTAAAACATAAGTTTACCCATAACATTGTGTTTATTAAGTTTTAGTTTTTCTAGAGCAAGCAACCATAAAAATTAAACAACTGATTAAATAAAAATGTTATTTTAGAGCACTGTACTGCCATTTATTTAAAAGCTAAATTTGGTTAATGTAGAAACTTCAATGTAATTGTGATGCTATTAATGTGCTCATATCTTTCAGGTATACGAATCTGTAAGGTAGAAACTTTAAAAGAGCATTATATCAAGCTGGTGTTCTGAAGTTGTATGGTAAAAAAATATATTGGGCATTCATTTACTTCTTATCAATAAGATATGTAAAGTTGTATGTTACTTTTTACATTGGGGAACAATTTAAATGTATTTTTATGTTAATGAGAGTCTAATCTATATAAAGGTTAAAAACTTTCAGCCTTTCTTAAATTCATGTTTTAAATGTGATATCATATGGTGTTAACTAATGTTCATGTGACCTCAAATAATATATGTAATCTTTGTAAAATGATATTTAAAAAAACAAAGATCATCTTTAGAAGTAAATCACTTAAGTTTTATAAAGAGCCCTGCCTTACCTGAGATAAGGCTCTGTGTCCCATCTTACTATATGTGAGAATGACTACGAAAGCAGTAGGTCAGATATTATTTCATTTAAAGTTATGTTCAAAAGTTGTTTTTTTTTCTGTCAAGATTTCTAGTATCTCAAACAGGGGATATAATGTATAACTCAGCTTAAAACTTCAGGGTAGCTATTACACGAACTAAGTATTTTTACTCTTGTTAAAAAATTTTATTTTGTAATTTCCTTATAAGTGATCTAAAGATTCCTTGTTAGTGTTTTACAGAAGTGTTGCTTTAAGAACACAACATGGGTTAATTTAAGATAATAAGTCATCACCTACAAGACAGACAGAATAATACAGATCCCAGTTAATAAAAAAGATAAATAATTATAAAGTTATAGATATTAAAGCCCAGTACTCTTAATATAAAGCTGTTAAAATTTATTTGCTGGATGATTAAGATTAGGATTTATATTAAAGTTACATGAAAAGGGACAAGAAAACCAATATTTGGCTCTTGCCCTCTGAGTCAGTCTGAATCCAGGGAACAAGGGACTTCTCAAAGAGCTTTGCAACTCTGGGCCTCATATCTTCCCAATTAGGGAGATTAATGAGACCCCTGGAGAACAGAAAGCCAATCAGTGCATTTGCTAAGAAGAGGAGAGTCATCAGAGAAGGGAGACATCCCTGATGCTTCCAAGGGTAGCCACATGGTCAAGCAAGACCTGGACCCACCTAGCGCAAATGGCACTAGCAGAACTGAGAAGCTGCTCTCAAGTTTCCCCAGGAATGACTCCCATAAAAGCTCAGCTGACTGTTAACAATAGATAGAAACAAAAGTCAGTTTGACAGTTTCATGATAAACACTTAGGAAAGACAGTTAAAACCAAAATACAGCCATTCCTGGGCATTTTAAATAATAATATTAATAATAATAATAATAATTTTTTATACACATTATGTTAGCCTCCCCAAATAAGTAAGACTGGAGGCTACAAAGAAGGATTCCCAGAAAGGAATGCCTGATAACTATAAAAAGAGACTATCAAGAGGAGCTGCCAGAGGCAGAAATTTTTAGTTTAAGGCCTACAGATATTCCTAACCTACAGGTAGGGTTGGTGTTTGCTAGTACGATTATCCAGCCCTGAGTAACAGAATTAAAGGTTTCTCTATTACACACAGAGGTCATACTAGTAAAATGATTTTGCAAGATCAGATGATATTAAATCATTAAACTGTATCTTATGGAGAGGGATAACTGTAACACTAAATGTTAAATATTAAGTTGACAGTCCTGATAACTGGGAATATTAAAGCCTGCTGAAGGAACCTCTATACAGTGACATGTTCCAGCTGCTGCAACATTTTTTTAGTACTCATGGTTCTTGTTTCTCACACAGAAGAACCCATCCCCAGATGAATTTACAACCTGTTCTTCCCCAACCAGACTTCAAAACGAACTGATTTCTAAAAGGCAACTCATGTCCCTCAACTGATTTCTAAAAGGCAACTCATGTCCCTTATACTGTGCCCACTCACGTCACTCTCTCTCAGCTCAGAAGAAGCCAAAATGAGTGACGCCTCTCGTCTTACAACTATGGAGCCAAAAATAAATAGAATATCAATATAAGTAATTAATTAAGTCAGGTAAAACCAGGAATCCAATTTTGGGTGAGTTCTAAAAATTTGGAGACTGTTACCTGAGGGATTAAAATTCCCTCATTGCTCTTTCCCTACCCTATCAAAAATTTGGAAGGGACACATTAAAAAAGGGGGAATGATTTGCATTTCTCTGACTGCTAGAGATGGTGAGCATTTTTTCATATACTTGTTGATTGATTGTATGTCCTCCTCTGAGAAATTTCTGTTCAGGTCCTTGGCCCATTTGTTGATTGGGTTATTCGTTATCTCATTGTCTAATTTTTTTAGTTCTTTGTATATTCTGAATATTAGCGCTCTGTCTGAAGTGTGAGGAGTAAAGATTTGTTCCCAGGACGTAGGCTCCCTATTTACCTCTCTTATTGTTTCTTTTGCTGAGAAAAAACTTTTTAGTTTGAGTAAGTCCCATTTGTTGATTCTAGTTATTAACTGTTGTGCTATGGGTGTCCTATTGAGGAATTTGGAGCCCGACCCCACAGTATGTAGATCATAGCCAACTTTTTCTTCTATCAAACGCCATGTCTCTGATTTGATATCAAGTTCCTTGATCCACTTTGAGTTAACTTTTGTGCATGGCGAGAGTAAGGGATTCAGTTTCATTTTGTTGCAAATCTCACTCCAGTAAGATTGGCAGCCATTAGGAAGTCAAACAGCAACAAGTGCTGGCGAGGATGTGGGGAAAAGGGTACTCTTGTACATTGCTGGTGGGACTGAAAATTGGTGCGGCCAATTTGGAAAGCAGTATGGAGATTTCTTGGAAAGCTCGGAATGGAACCACCATTTGATCCAGCTATTCCCCTACTCGGTCTATTCCCTAAAGACCTAAAAAGAGCACACAATAGGGACACTGCTACATCCATGTTCATAGCAGCACAATTCACAATAGCAAGACTGTGGAACCAACCTAGATGCCCTTCAATACACGAATGGATAAAAAAAATGTGGCATTTATACACAATGGAGTATTACTCTGCATTAAGAAATGACAAAATCATAGAATTTGGAGGGAAATGGATGGCATTAGAGCAGATTATGCTAAGTGAAGCTAGCCAATCCCTTAAAAACAAATGCCAAATGTCTTCTTTGATATAAGGAGAGTAACTAAGAACAGAGTAGGGACGAAGAGCATGAGAAGAAGATTAACATTAAACAGGGATGATAGGTGAAAGGGAAAGGGAGAGAGAAGGGAAATTGCATGTAAATGGAAGGAGACCCTCAGGGGTATACAAAATTACATAAAAGAGGAAGTGAGGGGAAAGGAGAAAAATATAAGGGGGAGAAATGAACTACAGTAGAGGGGGTAGAGAGAGAAGAGGGGAGGGGAGGGGGGAGGGGGGATAGTAGAGGATAGGAAAGGCAGCAGAATACAACAGACACCATAATGGCAATATGTAAATCAATGGTTCTGCAACTGATGTGATTTTGCAATCTGTATATGGGGTAAAAATGGGAGCTCATATCCCACTTGAATCAAAGTGTGAAATATGATATATCAAGAACTATGTAATGTTTTGAACAACCTACAATAAAAATTAATTTAAAAAATATTATAAAGCAAAAAAAAATGGGGGGGGAATGATAAACCCAACCTGATCATTTATTAAAATTGGGAGCCATCTTGCCACAAAGTCATGAAAAGATAATTTTGCTTTCCTATAAATTACTGCAAATTCTGAATCTGCTTGGAATGCCTGTCCGTGCCTTGAACTCACCCATGCCTGGCTCTCTGACCAGATAGCAGCCCTCTCTGAAAATTTAGTGACACCTCATAAATATTGGCCTTCTCTGGCCAGACAACGACTCTCGTGAGAATCTAATGGTCCTCATAAATTCTGATGATGGGGCCAGCAAAAAAAAAAAAAAATTGTAAACTAGCAATAGCGTGATGCTTCTCCGAGTTCTGTTATCTGTAACCCCCCTTTTGTGTAACTTACTGGACTATAAACCTGGGCTGTAGGAAAGGTGGGGTTGCTGTCTTGTTTCTGCCATTTTGAGAGGGATAGGCAGCTCAGCCAGTGGAAAAATAATAAGCTTGCTTTAATTTGATTTTAATTGAAGTCAGTGGTCTTTTCTCCTGTCCTGGTCAAACAGGTAAACACTCCACAAACATGGAGCTCTGCCGGCCTAAAACTTATTGAGAAACTCTCCCTGACCTTGGGCACTTGAAATATATGTTGTTGTCAGGAGCTTTAGCTTCTTTGTAGTGAGACCATCAGAGCTGGGTCTGCATCTATGTGACCTGGAGGACATGGTTTCTTATTTTCCAATGAACATGAGGCAGGAGTGCAGAATTCTCTCTTTGTAGGGAAACTGTTGTCACTGAAGGCTAAGTGTCTCCCCATGTGGTATGTGAAGCCATTTGCGCATCTTCCACATTTCATGGTGTTTCTTGCTGCTGCACTGGGGGTTTAGTATTTGCTTCATGAAATACAAGGAGATCAACAGGGACTCAGTGTTGGAGGGATTTCTCACACGTGTGGTGGGTCAGGGTCTCCAGGAGAATCCACCAATGAGGCTTATATTTCACATAGCTTGCCCCCTCAACCATTGCAACCTGATTCTGAACACGGCCCTGAAACCTCTCCATATAACAAGATGCCTTTATATGAAGAGATCAGACATATAGGGATTACTGGCTGCACCATGTCTGCCACAAGACATTTGGAAGTCAATGGCAGATCCAAATGGCCCCACCAGAGATATTTTATGACACAACTGCACACCACAGCTCTGGGCCACTACTCAGCAGGCGCCAACATACAGGATTCTTTCTTCTACACCATTTTCATGAAACCCAGTCAATCAAGGCACTCTCTGGTACACTCATAATCAGCAACTGGACATCCAAATGTTCTTCAGTGCCACTTGGTCATAAGAATTTCAAAAATTTCATGGTATTTATCTAGCCATTTTTCAAGGATGAAGTTGGAGGCACTGTGAGTTTCAATTCTTTCAGGAACCATTAAATGGTGAGGAATTTCATTTCAATGAAAGCTCTGGAGGACTCTCACAGGCAAGGCTTCCCATGGAGTGGCCAAAAGGTCACATGAAGCCAGGCCCATTGAGGTCTACAATGCTAGGTCCATGTGTGTTTTGAATCTCAACTATGGTTGCCAAGTCTTTCAGAATAAAATCATGTGATATCGTAGCTGAGATTCCCAGTGTTCTGTGGAGAGCCACCTGGGCCTATATCTTAGTTTCCAATGGGGACTCTCATGCGTGGCCTCCTGAAATCCCAACACAATTCATGGCAATTCTTCTCTGAGGTCAGGTCCAGAACGCAGTCTCTAAGGGGAATCACACCAAAGTTCAAGCCATGGTGGACACAGTTATGTCTTCCAACTGCCACACAAATGACTACAATTAAAACCAAAACACTTTCACATAGCCCTCGTCTTCTTCCATGTACACACTCATCAAATCCTCTGTCTGGACGTTTCTAAAAGGGGTGAAGTCCAAGACCCTGTCCAAAATATGCTCCCTCGCCCCTATTTTGCCTAAGGTCAGTGTGGCCTAAACACCTTTCCTGTGAACCAGGAGTGATCAAATAGGCCTGACCTTATTACTGCTCCACTTCTCCAATTTGAGGCCTACTGACTGCCAGGTATAAATTCTTTATATGAATGGGAGTCATGAAAAAACCCAAGCATCTATGGTCTAGCCTTTGCAGGCCAGGATGGAGGTCAGGAACCTTACAGAAGATGGCGAGAGACTTCATACACAATGACTTCTATTTTGACCATTTTGTATTTGTAGCACACATGGAATCTTACCTTAGATCCATCAGGTGTTAAGAATCTAAGCAGCAGCCTCACACAGGTTCACGAGGCTGATTCAGACACATCCCTTTTGGAAGCAATTAAGCAAAGAGCCACAGGTGATGCCCATTCATTTCCATTTGAAAACTGTTTTTTTAAGGCTTCACAAAGGGGTGGCCTGAGGCAAAGACCTTCCTGACATTCAGGGCAATGAAGCAATAGGTAAGCAAATGGCCCAAAGCAAGGATTCTCCACTGAGACTTTACTGGTCACATTGATATCTGAGTTTTCTGAGATCCTCCCATTCCCTTCAGTTATCATGTACATGGCAATGTCACAGTGCTTGGAGGTGGTACATATCTTGGACACAAAACCATGAGCCAATTCTTGAGAGTGGCCAGAATTCAGGAAGAAAACAGAAACGTAGTAAGATAGTAGGTGTTGCCCATCCATAAGGCAAGTCACAGTCCATGCATTAATTGGGCAGGATGAATGCTGGGAAGCTTTCTACAAGACAGGAAACATCCATTGATGCATTTTCTTTTCTAATGTCTACAACCACGGACACAGTGGGAGAAACAGACATAGAAACACTCGCCTTGTCAAACAATTTACTAGAAAAAGTCCATTCCAATCCAAACAAACCACCTTTCCTACCTATTCTCAGAACATGAGACAAAACCACAAACTCACACCCACACCCACAAAGGCACCTCCTTCCCCCAAGTAGGTTTGTAACTATCCAGAGTGTCCTTTGACTGGTGGGTCATACTATGTTCCCCTGATATGGCCTATCCATTCTCAGATCTGGTCTCCTTGGCCAACTCTGTGACGTTGTCAGGAGCATGTGGAGAGCCACTACCTACTTTCTCAGGAAAGGTCCCTGGCATGTGGCCATCCTCACATCAGTAGGTACCAAGAAAGACTGACTCTGTCCTTAGTAACACCAAACAAGTGAGCCCACTGGGACTGGGACTTGGATTGGCTCTCAGTGCCTGGCTTCCTGGATCCCAAGTTTAAAGTGTTCCATCACCAAGGAAGTGAGGTAGGTTACTTCCTTCAGGAATTTAATGAGGTCACTGCCTTGGCAAACACATTGTCCTAACAGTTGCTTCCAAGGGTTCCATGAGATGGAGGCTGCCCCTACTTCCTGTGACATTTTCACAAGTTAGAATGATATATAAATCAAAGGCACCAAGGAACAGTGCTCCACAAAGGCCTGGTTTGGTCCGTCTCCTGTACATTAAGAGAGAGGCTGATTCAGCCACATCCCTTCATCCTGACCAGGTTTTATGGCAATGGAAGATGACTTTTGCTCTCTCAGGTCCTTCATAGCTGCCTACATCTTCTTCAGGGATCATTTCTGCATGGACCTTTGAGGTTCTCAGCAAGTGGAAGATCCCCTGCAACCCTATATTTTAAGGCCAACTCTGTCCCTGCTCTTCTCTAAAGTTAGATTGAGAGATCACTGTGTGGTTACGGTTAATAACAGTTTCGATTTGGGTTAGGAATCATTCTGCAGGATGAATAATGGTATTGGGAATCTGTGATATTTATAAGAAAATAGACGTGAGCTAAAAGTATGGAAACAGAAATCTAGGTAAGATTTGCATCCCAGAAGGGCATTGAGACCTTGATTGGGATACTTAGCAATGTTATACTTTCTGCACAAATGTCTCAGATAAATCCATACACAATGGCATAGGACGTTGTACCTTGGATGATTGAATGTGGAAGAGAACCTCCAGTCAAAAAGGGATAGTCGGTGGAATTAGGAAGATAGTCAGTAGGTTTAGAAAGAAGGGTGAGAATAAGATTTGGAAAAAAGTTCTTTACCAATAGGGTTTCGGTTAGAGAGTGAATATTAATGTCAGCCCATGTTAAGTGTCAGTCACAATAATGAATTTGGGAAAATATGTAGGAAAGGAGGTATCAATAGAGACCTTAGGAAATCAGGCAAATTATTAAGTGAGTCATAGGATTAGGCATTTTCAACAGGGTTGAGGTTGAATATATAACCTTAGGAAGAAAGAAATATGTAGTCACCAATAGAATTGACATTTGAGAGCATTAGGCAACCTGGACATGAATGATTTTAGTAATTCATGCTCACTTTCCATTTAGGCTTTTTTGAAAATAAATAAAATAGGTACTTGTCTCTTCCTGTTTTTCTGTATGCTTAAGAAAACACTCTTGAAATCTTGAAAACTTTTTGCTAATCTTGTTCCCAGAATGTGCTGTCCCCAACTGCCAAACTGCAGAATGTACACCCTCACCCGTTTACATGCAGACCGCCCACTTGCCCTGACCCATCAATAAACTTCCCTCCCTGCCCTCTTCAAGAAAAGTATATAAGCTCTGCTTAAGCTGTTCTCAGTGCTCTCTGCTCTATTCAAGTGAGGTCTGAGCCCCAGAATTTTGGACGCTTTGCTGTTGCACGAGACAGTGTCTTGGTGGTCTCTTCCTCCAATGGTCGCCTGACCATTACATCTGAGGGCCCCAGCGAGTTCCAGCAGCGTTGGACGAAAGACCCCCAATAGGCTCATCTCAGGTTAAGTAAGGCACCACTTTCTTGTTTCAGGTTTCAGGTTAGGGATGGGCAAAATGGCTATTGGTGATGAGCATGAGCTCTCTCTGACGGTGTCTGACAGAAGTGTCACAGAGCCACAGGCCACGTCTCTGGGGGATGCCCCAGAGAACTCGGGAAACCGAGTAACAATAGTCTCCTAAACTCAGTGATATTTTGTTTTGGATTCGGTATTGTCAGCCCATCAGGTTTTCCTGGCTACTCAGTCCTGTTCTCAGTATTGGACGTCCATTGCCTGTCTTTATTGTGTTGTCTTGTCTGTGTCGTGTGTCATTGCTTTCACTATTTGTGTATCTTTCATATGGGACAGAGCACTTCAATGCCTCTGTCCCTGAACCTTGATCACTGGACCAAAGTCTGCTTAAAGGCTCAGAATCTTCTTTTTTTCAGTAAAACGTCAGATCTGGAAGACTCTATGTGTCTCAGAATGACCCACCTTTGGAGTCGGATGGCCCCCAGAAGGATCTTTCTACTTCACACTAATTCAAAAACTCAGAGATATTGTCTTTCAGCCAGGGCCACATAGCCATCCAGATCAACAGCAATATATCTTTAGTTTGCAGGACCTCTGCAAATCTCCTCTTCCATGGTTGAAGCCTTTCCTTGTCCCTGTCCCCTCTCCTACTGGTTCTCCCACTTTTCTATCTCTCAAACCCTCTGCTCCCCCTCCTCCACCCTCTGTTGTCCCTGAGTCTCAAGACTCTATTGGACTCTCTTCCCCCTCCTTATGCCCTGCCCTTGTCCTCCAACCCCAAACAACCTCTAAGTGATTCCCCTGCTGCTGACTCAGACTCTCCACCATTGGAGGAATATAGGCCAGCCCAGCGCCCTCCAGGTGACTACCCCACGGCACACACAGCCCCTCCTTCCTTGGAGGTAGCTGGCCCAGCCAAAAGAACACAAAGTACTCGCCGGGGGGGTTAAACTTTGAAGTGGATACAGGGTAAGTATACTCAGCCCTTAAGGCCCCATTGGGCCATCTATCAAACAAAAAGAACTCTAGTTCAAGGGGCTAATGGCAGTAAATATGGGGCTTAGACAACTAAGAGGACCATGGACCTGGGGAAAGAAAAAATCCATCACTCGTTCCTAGTAATCCCAGAATGCCGAACCCATTGATGGGCACACATCTGCTCAAAAAGCTCCAGGCCAGAATAACTTTTAACCCTGAAGGCCCCCAAGTGAAATTTCTAAATTTTTCAGTAAAAACTCCTATAGTCACGGCTTTTACTATGTCAGTAGAAGATGAACATCAACTTGTCAAACCCCCCAAGACTGATCAAACAGGCAAGCTACCCCGGAAATGGATAACAGATTACGCAGATGCCTAGGAAAAAAACTGCTGGGTTACACGTAGCCGTTAAACATCCTCCAATAACAGTGGAGTTAAAAACTTCAGCCCCCCCATCAATGTCAAAAAATATCCTCTGAGCAAAAAAGCTAAAGATGGGATAAGGCCCCATATTCAGAAATATCTGGCCTTAAGGGTCCTAAGGCCCTTTCATTTGAACTGGAACACTGCCCTGTTACCAGTATAAAAATCCAGGAACCGGGGACTATCGCACCGTTCAAGACCAAATAGAGATCTACAACAGAGTGCAGGACATTCACCCCACAGTACATAATCTGTACAATCTGCTTAGCACTCTGAACCATGAGCGGAAATGGTATACTGTTCTGGACTTAAAAGATGCTTTCTTTTGCTTGCCTCTGCATAAAGATAGTCAGTTGCTATTTGATTTCGAGTGGGTAGACCCAGAAACCGGGACGTCTGGTCAACTAACATGGACTAGACTCCCACAGGGGTTCAAAAACTCCCCCACTCTCTTTGATGAAGCCCTCCACCGAGACCCCAACAACTTCAGAACTATGCACCCTGACGTCACCCTGCTTCAATATGTCGATGACCTGCAACTGGCAGCCAACACCAAGAAAAACTGTGAGTCTGGAACCCAATTATTATTATACGAGCTTGCTCAACTCTGGTATAGTGCTTCTGCCAAAAAAGCCCAAATTTGCCAGCAAGAAGTAATCTTCCTGGACTATTCCCTTAGGGGCAGTAAGCGATGGCTCACTGAGACCAGAAAACAATCCATTGAGCAGATACCACCCCCATCTAACAGCAGACAACTCAGAGAGTTTCTTGGGACTGCTGGCTTATGCAGCTTATGGATACCTGG
Organism: Callospermophilus lateralis; assembly: GCF_048772815.1. Lineage (NCBI taxonomy): Eukaryota > Metazoa > Chordata > Mammalia > Rodentia > Sciuridae > Callospermophilus > Callospermophilus lateralis. The sequence goes on along the minus strand of NW_027512534.1, from coordinate 265,104 downwards.
GTTTGCGTCCTTAGCTGCTCCTTTATACCCGCTGTTAAAGAGAGATGCCCAATTCTAATGGACCCCTGAGCACAGCAAGCTTTTGATAACATCTAAGGACACTGATACTGAAACCCTCAACTTCACTGAGCCCAGCTTGCATTTTCAGAAAGCCCTAAACTAAGTTAAACATGTACATCAACTCACTCACCTTGGTTCAAAGAAACTGCAGGCATTCCTGAAGGATCAAGAACAGAGTTTTCCACTAACCGACTCAGAGCGAAAGAAATAACTGAACGGGTAACAAAAGCCTGCCGGGTCTGTCAATTGGTTAATGCTTACCCTTCCAACTTTCCTGCAGGAAAGCACCTACAAGAAACCAGACCAGGACAATTCTTGGAAGTGGACATTACTAAAATTAAGCCAGGAAGTTATGGACTTAAATATCTCCTAGTCTTTGTAGATACATTTTCTGGATGAATTAATTGAAGCCTTCCCCCCCCACACACACACACACAAAAAAACAACAACAACAACAACAAAATAAATGGCACAAATGGTGGTCAAGAAGATCCTGAAAGATATTTTTCTAAGATACGGACTGGCTAAGGCAATAGGGTCTGATAATGGACTGGCGTTAATTGCCCTGGTAAGTCAGGGATTAGCCAGGACCCTGGGGATTAATTGGAAATTACATTGTGCTTATAGACCCCAGAGCTCAGTACAGGTAAAAAAAAAATAATAGAACCATTAAAGAGACTTAACAAAATCAAGCTTAGAGATCGGCATAAAAGATCGATCTATTCTCCTGCTTTATGCACTGTTTCATGCAAGAAATACTCATACTCCTCTGTTTCCTTGTGTAACCTCACCCCCTATGAAATTCTCTATGGTCCCTCCTCCAGTAAGGGACCTAACCCAAACTCTAAGACCTAACGATCCCTTCCACACCCCCTTGCTTGACAGACTTAAAGCTCTTGAAAGAAATCAGCAATATCTGTGGAAACATCTGGCCACTGCCGACCAACCTGGGGACGAGGGGACTCCATATCGATACCAAGTAGGAGACTTCGTCTACATTAGACGACATCAGGTGTCATCCCTGGAACCCCACTGGAAAGGACCATATAAGGTGCTACATATAACACCTACAGTGGTAAATGTAGACGGAATCACTTCATGGATCCATGTCTCTCATCTCTGGCCTGCGCCCTGTCCAAAATCTGACTGGAAACTGGAAATTGCGTATTCGCCATGTGGATAAGGCTACAGACTCTCCCCTTGGCCAAGAGTAGTCCTAACCCTCATCAGCCTGTTCAGCAGTAATGGCTGATCACAAATCCTACTGTACAAGAAGTATGGTCTATCTTGCATACAGCCCCTTTAGGGACATGGTGGCCATCTCTCCACCCAGACATTTGTCAGCTGGCTATAGGTCTTTCCTATTGGGATATCCCTGATGAAGGGGATCCAACTAAAATTACAAAAAATCCTTTCCGTATCATAGGTAACAGAAACAAACATTATGGATGTAGGGACACGAGAGCCAGATGCAGGTTGGCTAGCCTAGATTACTATGTTTGCCCAGCGGACTATCAAAGCCACAAACAGACATGGCTGTGTGGGGGAAATGCCGACTTCTTCTGTAAGTCATGGGAATGTGAGCATACAGGGGTGCCTGGTGGAACCCAAACTCCTCATCAAATTCAATACACAGCATTGGCCATATTACCAATTACACAACCAATACCGATGGCCCCCAGAGGGGTCTCTAGATCCTAAAATTCTCCGTGACCTTTTTAACTTCGGCAAGTGCTCAAAGGGTGGAAGGAAATTCCCCTAAGTGGAGGCATTTTCCCTCCTTCGCTCACATCCTGAACTATGCTTATCCAATAGATCCTCACCCTCAGCTTTCTGCTCCAGACTCTCTGCTGTCACTCCCACCTCAGCAACCTGATTTCTTCCCTCCAATAACTAGATCAAAAACCCAAACCACCGGTTCTCAGATTATTGCCCCCTTGCTGAGGTAGCAGGTACTGAGGTACCCCTCCACCCACTCACTACTCTCTTCTCCTGTCAGTGGCCGCACCAGGTCCCACCAGGTCCTCTTACCAGCTAACCCAAAGCTCAAACCAGCTAAGGAGAGCCCTCAGACCCCTATCCAAGATGTAATGAAAATGGCCTTTAAAGTTGCTCTGTCATCACTGAAAACAGGTTACTAAGAATGTAAAGTCCCTTACAGGCTTTTTGGGATACAAACTCCCATCTTCCCCTCTGCTCTATCTGTTCTACTGCTCAAGTTTTGTTGCCTGGAAAATTCCAAACCCCTTTCCCATTATTCTTTTACATCTCTCCTTCCTCATTCTCAGACCCAAGGTGCTGCTCTCAGACCCGCCTTCCCTGTCTTCCCCGTCTATACCAGGCGCACAGAAAAGTCTTAACTGACCTTCTCCAGCAGTCTTCACCATGGCTGACTTTAGGACTTTCAGCCAAAGAGTCCCTATAAAAGAGTTCAATGTAGATAAACTTCCCCTTTTCGTGTTTCCCTGTTCTATTTGGCCACTGGCTGGAAAAATCAGCACTCCTAAGCTAGACTCCCCCTTACTAGTTTTTCACAAAACATGTGAACAAGGCCTCTGGCCTTGAGCTGGGGCTTCACAGACATGGTTACATTTCTCATATAAATAAGTTACCAAATGAGCTCCATTGTTACAGCTGGCAGTGAGAAAAAAAAAGAGAAGAAAAAAGCTCTCCCACTCCAGGTGTCCTTAAAATGTTAACTTGCCCAGAACAGATGAAAAAAACAATAGAAACGAAAACTTCTTTTTGTGAACTTATGCAGACTGTGAACTTCTGAGCCCCTTCCCTTACATGTTGGGTACAAAATTCGGAATCTACCTAAATTTGGAGATCAGGTGACTAATTGATTACAACAGAAGCAATGCCCTCTAAATCCGTTGCAACCAAATAGGTATGTTTCGCTGTCTTCGGTGCTATCTTAGGTGCCTTGACTTGTCCGTCCTTACAACAGTATAATTCTATATACTTAAACATTGTTTATGTTTTCATAAAATGGTCAACAGATGTGATTAATTATGTAATGTTCAGATGTTTCCCAGAGTGCTCTATCATGAGGCAGGTTAATTTAAATATCAAACAGGGGGGCATACAACCCGGTTCCTCTGGGAACCTGTATCCCTCACTTTAGCCATCCTATTAGGAAAAGGAGCTGCTGCAGGTGTGGGCACAGGAATCACTGTCCTAGTCCATGTGACACAACAAATGACCCGATGAGAAGCAGCAATAGACCAAAATTTAAAGATATTAAAAACCTCCATCACAGTTTTATAGGAATCTTTAACCTCTCTCTCTGAAATTGTTTTACAGAACATGCGAGGGTTGGACCTCCTCTTCGTGAGAGAAGGAGGCTTTCGTGCTGCATTGAGGGAAAAAGTTGATTTTATGCCGACCATACTGGAGTTGTAAAAAAATCTATGAGTAAATTAAGAAGACGCCTAGAAGAACATCAACAAGAGAGAGATGCACAAAAAGGGTGGTTTGAGTCTTTGTTCACACAGTCCCCCTGGTTAACTACGCTTTTATCAGCCCTGGCCAGTCCATTAATTATCCTTATTTCATTGCTAATTGTAGGACCCTGTTTGCTCAACCATCTAGTTTCCTTTCTACAAGCTTAAATTGGATAAGTTAAACTTATGGTAATCAGACAACAATATACCTCACTAGAAGACATAAAATGTGAGACCCCGCAATGCTCATTTTTATGATTAAAATTAACCAGAATAAGAAGTGGGGAATGAAAGGTTAATAAAATATGTACTTTTAACTTCTTGTTTTTCTGTATGCTTAACAAAATACTGATGAAATCTTGAAAACTGTTTGCTAATCTTGTTCCCAGAATGTGCTGTCCCCAATTGCCAAACTGTTGAATGTACTCCCTCTCCCATTGGCATGCAAACCACTCACTCGACCTGACCCATCAATAAATTTCCCTCCCTGCTCTCACCACGTAAATTGCATAAGCTCTGCTTAAGCTGTTCTTAGGGCTCTCTTCTCTATTCAAGTGAGCTCTGAGCCCCAGCATGCTGGACCCCCAATAAACCCTTTGCTGTTGCATGAGACAGTCTCTTCATGGTCTCTTTTCCGACGCTCGCCCGACCTTTACATTGGTACAATCATAAGTGTGAACATTCCTATGTGTGTCCAGAATATTACTATAATAAATAATATATGTAGATCAGGTAATAGGAGTTTTTCTTCCACCATTTCTGGGAGCAATATTTTGAAGATATATGAATTAGTATTTTGGGTAGAAATAGGTGTACCATTTGTCTATGAATATAGAGATAATGCATGAATAGACAATACTGTGAATTAATAATATTACTGGTTCCAACTTTAAATAATGGATTGAATTGATATCTGAAAATATACAGGAAACCTTATATTGATATACTACATTTAATCCTACCCGTTATACATCTGAATGAAATATTAGGGTTATGGATTTTCATGAAGAGTGTTTGAGTTTTGCTTCAAAAGTGATTATGGAAATTGAAAATAATGTGTTTGGAAAGAAGTCTCATGAAAAGACCTGTCCAGAAACCTGGAGGTATGCATGTGTTCTGAAGCAGAAAGGGATTTAAAGTGAAACAAACGCCTATGTATTTGCTAACTTGTGGATGATAAATATATACGATGATGTGCAGAAATTGAAGAAATAGTAATGTACCAGTGTTGAATAAAAATGAACGTTAAAATACATATCATGCCCCATAGGAATCTCCTTGAATTGATGTTAAACTGCGTCCGTTAATGTAGAAATATTAGAATTTGTATGCACCATTCACTGAAGTTAGTTTTCAGTACTAGGAAACAAATATGTATTTCAGGTAGATGAGTATTTCTGAGAATAATCTTGTGAAAAGTTGATTATAAATCCACATTCATGAACATGAATGAATTCAGGGAGTGTATAATAAGACTCATACATTTCATATTTTGAAAAATCTGGAGAGTATATATATATATATATATATATATATATATATATATATATACACACACACACACACACACACACACAAACTGAGACTATAAAAATAGCAATATATATGTCAATTGAAATTCACCATGAAATATACATCATCCACAGATTCAAAAATATTCATGTTACTGAAGATAGATTTATGTATAATGTTGTTTAACTAGGAAGTTTACCCATACATTGAATTTTCAGTTCCAACAGCATTTAGGAGGAGTAATCTCTTCTCACATTTTGTATCTGCCAAGTCAGCCACCTCACAAGAATGTACGTGTGATACCAGGTAGGATTCTATATGTGCATATAAAAATACATGTGCTGAATAGGCTACAGAGAGAGGGAGACAGGAATTCACATATTTGTTAACTTTAAAAACACATGGATAACTATTTCAACAGAAAATTGACTAGATTTATAACACCTACCCTTTTTTATGAAAAAGGCAAGTCCAACTATACACCATGCCTCCTCTGAACTGCTTGCATTTCTATTCTGTTTGGGTTATTTTTCTCCATCATATTAGGAGTAGTAGTCAGAGTCCAGTAGGTTATGAGTTAGTGTCAGGGATCAGTATTTCAAATGGAAAATAGAGTAATGAATCAAATGTGTATGCAAATATATGCTACACAAAAATCTTCCCACTCTCATCCAGAACAAATCCTTGACATTACCTTCGCCTGAAGTAAGTCACAATTAGAATAGAAGAGTTAGAAAATCTGTGAATACATATCTTGAGTGGAAAATGCTCAGAGTTCAGAACCTTGGAGGTGGTAGAGGAGTTTCCAAAAGTAAGGGACATGGTAAACTCTCCTCTAACATGGAGGTCTGCTGGCATAAAGACATCTTGAGAAACTGCCTCTGAGGTTGGGCACTTGAAACATACGTTATTTTCAGGAGCTTTAGCTTCCTTTGTAGTGAGACAATAAAATCTGGGTCTGCATCTATGTGACCTGGAGGATATGGTTTCTTATTTTCCAGTGAACATGAGGCAGCAGTGCTGAATTCACTCTTTGTAGGTAAACAGTGGCCACTGGGGTCTAATTGTCTCCCCATGTGGACTGTGGAGCCATTTGGTCATCCTCCACTTTTCATGGTGTTTCCTGCTGTTGCACTGGGAGTTTGGTATTTGCTTCACAAAATACAAGAAGTTCAACAGGGACACAGTGCTGGAGGGAGTTCTGTCACGTGTTGTGGGTCAGGGTCTGCAGGAGAATGCAACAACCAGGCTTCTTTCCCACATACCTTGCCCCCTTTTCCATAGCAACTTGATTCTGAACATGGCCCTGAATCCTCTCCATATAAAAACATGCTTTTACATATTCGGGTCTCCTGGCTGCACCATGTTAGTCACAAAAAATTTGGAAGCCAATGAGAAATCCACATGGCCATAACACAGATGTATTATCACACAACTGCAGACCACTTCTCTAGGCCCAATACTCTGCAGGCTCTAACTTGCTTGCCCCCATGTCCATAGCAACTTGATTCTGAACATGGCCCTGAAATCTTTCAATATAAAAACATGATTTTACATATACGGGTCTCCTGGCTGCACCATGGTAGTCACAATGAATTTGGAAGCCAATGGCAGAACCACATGGTCACAACACAGATGTATTATCACAAAACTGCACACCATTTCTCTAGGCCCACAACTCTGCAGGCTATAACTCAATGGCATCTCTGTTCTACACCATTTTCATGAAACCCAGTGAATTAAGGCAGGGTCTGGTACTCTCAAGATCAGCAACAGGACATCCAAAGGTTCTCCAGTGCCACCTGGTCATGGGAATTTTAAAAATTTCATGGTATTTATCTGGCCATTTTTCAAGGATGAAGTTGGAGGCACTGTGGGTTTCAATTCATTCAGGAACCATTAAATGTTGAGGAAGTTCATTTCAAAGAAAGCTCTGGAGAACTCTCACAGGCAAGGCTTCCAAAAGAGTGGCCAAAAGGTCACATGAAGCCAGGCGCATTGAGGTCTCCAATGTGAGGTCCATGTGTGTTTTGACTCAAAACTATCCATGCCAAGTCTTTCAGAATAAAATCATGTGATATACTGGCTGAGATTCCCAGTACTCTTTGGAAAACCACCCTGGGCCTAGATCTCAGTTTCCAAGGGTGACTTTCATGCGTGGCCTCCTAAAATCCCAACACTTTTCATGGCAATACTTCTCTGAGGTCAATTCCAGAACGCAGTCTCTAAGGGGAATCAAACCAGAGTTCAAGCCCAGGTTGACCCAGTCATCTCTTCACACCGCCAATCAAATGAACACAATTAAAAACAAAACACTATCACATGGCCCCATCTTCTTCCTTATAGACACTCATCATAACCTCTGGTTGGAGCTTTCCATGAGGGGCACATTCCAAAAGAGTGTCCAAAATAAGCTCCCTTGCCCCTCATTTGGCTCAAGTCAGGGTGGGAAGGACACCCTTCCTGTGAACCAGGAGTGATCAAATAGGCCTGTCATTAATACTGCTCCGCTTTTCCAATTTGAGGCCTTCTGACTGTGGGGTTTAGATTCTTTATGTGAACTGGAGTCATGAGAAAAGACAAGCACCTCTGCAGAGACTTGAAGAACTCATTTGACCAAAAGGATCGCTATTCTCACTTGATTGATTTCAGGAACCTAACAGAGAAAGGCAATAGAATTCATTCACAATGACTGAAATTTTTTGCGAATTTGGTTTTGGTTTCACACATGGGATCTTTCTTTAGATCCATCAGGTGCTGAGAATCTAAGCCACAGCCTCACACAGGGCCAAGAGCCTGATTCAGACACATCCCTTTCCGAAGCAATTTAGCAAGAGCCACAGGTGAGGCCCATTCATTTCCATTTGAAAACTGTTTTCTTCAGGCTTCACAAAGGGGTAGCCTGAGCCCAACATCTTCCTGACATTCAGGGCAACAGAACAAAGGTAAGCAAAAGGCCCAAAGCATCGTATCTCCACTGAGACTTTTCTGGTCACACCATTATCTGAGTTTTCTGAGATACTGGCCATTTCCTTCAGGTATCCAGTACATGGACATGTCAAAGACCTTGGAGTTGGTACATATCTTGGACACAAAACAATGAGACTATTCTGGAGAGTTGCCAGAATTCAGGAAGAAAACAGGGACTTAGGAAGGTAGTAGGTTTTGCCAATCCATAAGGCAAGCTGCAGTCCATTCATTAATTGGGCAGGATTAATGCTGGGAATCTTTCTACTACACAGGACACATCCATTGTTGCATTGTCTTTTCTCATGTCTACAACCACGGACACAGTGGGATACACAGACATAGAAACACTCACCTTGTCAAATGACTTACTAGAAATAGTTCACTGAAAACCAAACAAACCGCCTTTCCTACCTATTCTCAGAACAAGAGACAAAACCACACACCCACACTCACAATGGCACCTCCTTCCCCTAAGTAGGTCTGTGACTATCCGGAGTGTCCTCTGACTGGTGGGCAATACTATGTTCCCCCGAAATGGCCTGTATTCTCTCAGATCTGGTTTCCTTGGCCAACTATGTGAAGTTGTCAGGAAAAAGTGGTGAGCCACTACCTGCTTTCTCAGGAAAGGTCCCTCTTCAGAGCTCTCCTGGCATTTGGCCATCCTCACATCAGTAGGTACCAAGAAAGACTGACTCTGTCCTTGGTAAATCCAAACAAGTGAGCCCACTGGGACTGGGACTGGAACTGCATCTGGGTGCCTGGCTTCTTGGATACCAAGTTCAGAGAGTTCCATCACCAAGGAAATGAGGTATGACACTTTCTTTGGAATTGAATGAGGTCACTGCCTTGGCAACCACTTGGTCCTAACAGTTGCTTCCAAGGGCCCCATGAGATGGAGGCTGCCCCTTCTTCCTCTGACACTTTCACAATTTAGAATGGTATATCAACCATAGGCACACACACAGGCCTGGTTTGGTCCATCTTCTCCACAATAAGAAGAGAGAGGCTGATTCAGACACATCCCTTCATCCTGACCAGGTGGTTTGTCATCGAAGATGACTTTTGCTCTTTCAGGTCCTTCATACCTGTCTACAACTTCTCCAGGTATCATTTCTGCATGGACCTTTGAGGATCTCAGCAGGTGGAAGGTCCCCTACTTTTCTGTATTGTAAGAACAACTTTGTCCCTGCTCTTCTGTAAAATGAGATTGAGGGAACAGTGTATGTTTAGGGTTAATAACAGGTTTGATTTCGATTTGTGTTAGGAATCATTCTTCTGGATGAATAATGGTATTGGGAACCTGGTATATTTACAAGAATGTAGAGGTGAAACATAAGTATGAAAACAGAAATCCAGGTATGATTTTAAACCCATAAGGGCATTGGGCCCTTGATTGGGATACTTAGCTTTGAATTATGTTCTGCACAGATGTCTCAGATAATTTGATATACAATGGCATAGGACCTTGTACATTGGAAGATTGAATGTAGAAGAGAACATCCCTTCAAAAAGGGATAGTCGGTAGGATTAGGAAGATAGTCGGTCGTTTTAGGAAGAAGAGTGAGTATATGATTTGGAACAAAAGTTCTTTAGCAATAGGATTTCAGTTAGAGAGTGAATGTATATGTCAGCACATATGAAGAGCCAGTCACGAGGATGAAGTGGGGAAAACATGTAGAAAAGAAGATATCAATAAAGATATTACAAAATCAGGGAAAGTATAAAGTGAGTGAGAGGATTAGACATTTTCAACAGGCTTGAGGTTGAATCTTAGAAAGAAACAAATATGATGTCACCAATAATATTGACATTTGAGAGCATTAGGCACCCTGGACATGGATGTTTTTAGTAATCTATGTTCACTTTTCATTTAGGCTTTGCTTGGTTCAATCATAAGTGTAACATTTACATTTTTGTCCAGAATATTATTGTGATAATATGTATATGTAGATCAGGTGGCATAAGTATTTCTTCCACCATTTTTGGTAGCAATATACTGAAGACATAAAATTAGTATTGGGTGTACAAAGAGGTGTACCCTATGTCTATGAATATAGAGATAAAGCATGAATAGACCATACTGTGAATAAGTAATATAACTTGTTCCAACTTAATATAATGGGATGAACTGATATCTGAAAAATTACTGGAAATCTTATATGCATATACAATCATTCATTCCAACCAGTTATTCATCTAATGTCAATATTAGTGTTTTGGTTTATCATGAAGAGTGTGTGAGTTTTACTTCAAAAGTGATTATGGAAATCGAAAATAATGTGTTTGGAAAGAAGTCTCATGAAAAGACCAGTCAAGAAACCCTGACAATACATGTGTTGTGAAGTAGGAAGTGATTAAAGTTTAAAGAAATGCCTACAAATTTGTGAACTTGTGGATGAAATACATATCTTATGATGAGCAAAAACTGAAGAAATAATAATGTACCAGTGTTGAATATAAATGAACATCATATTATATATCATGTCCCATTGGGATCTACTTGCATTGGTGATAGACTGGATCAGTTCCTGTAGAATTATTAACATTTGTATGCACCATTCACTGAAGTTAGTTTTCAGTACTAGGAAACAAATATGTATTTAAGGTGGATGAATATTTCTGGGACTAATATTTTGGAAAGTTTATTATAAATCCACATGCATGAACATGAATGAATTTAGAGAGTGTATATAAGACACATATATTTCATATTTTGAAAAATCTGGAGAGTGTGTATATATATATATATATATATATATATATATATATATATATATATATATATACACACACACACACACACACACACACACACATACCCACACACACAAAAAAAAAACACACACAGACATTTAAAAGTAGCAATATATATGCCAATCGAAATTCATCTTTAAATATATATCATCCACAGATGCAAAAATATTTATTTTACTGAACATGAGTTTATGTATAATGATGTTCTACTAGGAAGTTCCCCTATAGGTGGAATTTTCAGTTCCAACAGCAATTTGGAGGAGTGATCTCTTCTCACAATTTGTATCTGCCAAGTCAGCCACCTCACAAAAATGTACATGTGATACCAGGTAGGATTCTATAAGTGCATATGAAAATACATGTGATGAATAGGCTACAGAGAAAGGGAGACAGGAATTCATATATTTGTTTAATTTAAAAACACATGGTGAACTATTTCAATTAAAAATTGACTAGATTTATAACACCTACCATTTATCATGCAAAAGGTAAGTCCAAGTATGCAGCATGCCTCCTCTGAACTGCTTGTATTTCTATTCTGTTTGGGTATTTTTCTCCATCATATTAGGATTAGTAGTCAGAGCATAGTAGGGTATGGGATAGTGTCAGGGATTCAGTATTTCAAATAGAAAATTGAAAATGAATGCAATGTGTATGCAAATATGTGCTACACAAATATCTTCCCACTCTCATCCAGAGCAATGCCTTGACATTACCTTCGCCCCATGTATGACAAAATTAGAGGAGAAGAGTTAGAAAATCTGTGAATACATATCTGCAATGGAAACTGCTCAATTTTCACAAATTTGGAGAAGGTAGAGGAGTTTCCAAAATTAAGGGACAATGTAAACTCTCCACAAACATGGAGCTCTGCTGGCCTAAAGAGTTCTTAAGAAACTGCCTCTGAGGTTGGGCACATGAAATATATGTTGTTGTCAGGAGCTTTAGCTTCCATTGTAGTGAGACCATCCAAGCTGGGTCTGCATTTTTGTGACCTTTGTGAGCACATGGTTTCTTGTTTTCCAATGAACATGAGGCAGCATTGCTAAATTCTCTCTTTGTAGGTAAACTGTGACCAATGGGGGCTAAGTGTCTCCCCGTGTGCACTGTGAACCCATTTGGTCATCCTCCACTTTTCGTGCTGTTTCTTGCTGCTGCACTCGCAATTTGGCATTTGCTTCATGAAACAAGGAGTTCAACTGGGACACAGTGCTGGAGCGAGTTCTGTCACGTGTGGTGGGTCAGGGTCTGCAGGAAAATGCACCAACCATGCTTCTATCCCACCAGCTTGCCTCCTTGAGCATAGCAACCTGATTCTGAACATTGCCCTGAAACTCCTACATATAACAAGATGCCTTTTCAGAGAAGGGTCTGCTGGCTGCACCATATCAGTCATAATCCATTTGGAAGCCAAAGGCAGATCCACATGGCCAAACCACAGATTTTTTATCACACACCTGCCCACAACTTCTCTAGGTCCACTACTCAGCAGGCTCGAACTTACTTGCATCTCTTTTCTATACCATTTTCATGAAAACCAGTCAATCAAGGCACCTTCTGGTATATTCATAATCAGAAACAGGACATCCAAAGGTTTTCCAGTGCCACCTGCTCATGGGAATTTTAAACATTTCATGGTATTTATCTAACCATTTTTAAAGGATGAAGTTGGAGGCACTGTGGGTTTCAATTCATTCAGGAACCATTAAATGTTGAGGAAACTCATTTTAATGAAAGCTCTCGAGAACTCTCACAGGCAAGGCTTCCAAAAGAGTGGCCAAAAGTTCACATGAAGCCAGGCCCATTGAGGTTTACAATATGAGGTCCATGTTTGTTTTGACTCTCAACTATTGCTGCCAAGTCTTTCAGAATAAAATCATGTGATATCCTGGCTGAGATTCCCAGTGCTCTGTGGAAAGCAACCCTGGGTCAAGACTCATTTTCCAAGGACTACCCTCATGCGTGGCCTCCTAAAATCCCAACACAACTCATTGCAATACTTCTCTAAGATCAGTTCCAGAATGCAGTCTCTAAGGGTAATTACGCCAGAGTTCCAGCCCACGTGGACCAATTCATCTCTTCCAACCGCCACACAAGTGACCACAATTAAAACCAAAACACTCCCACATGGACCTCATCTTCTTCCACATAGACACTCATCATTACCTCTGGCTGGAGGATTCTATGAGGGGCACAGCCCAAGACAATGTCCAAAAGAAGCTTCCTTACCCCTCATATGCCTAAAGGCCCGGACTCCCTTCCTGTGAACCAGGAGTGATCAAATAGGCCTGCCGTTAATACTGCTCCACTTCTGCAATTTGTGGCCTAGTGACTGTGGGGTTTAGATTCTTTTTGTAAATGGGAGTCATGAGAAAACCCAAGCACCTATGGGCTAGACTCTGCAGGGCTTTGAAGAACTCATTTGACCCAAAGGATCCCTATTCTCACTTGATGGAGGCAGGAACATTACAGAGGAAGACGAGAGACTCCATCCACAATGACCGCTCTTTTGGCCATTTTGGTTTTGGATGCACACATGGGATCCTTCTTTAGACCCATCAGGTGCTGAGAATCAAAGCCACAGCCTCACACAGGGCCAAGAGGCTGATTCAGACACATCCCATTCTAAAGCAATTAAGCAAAGAGCCCAAGGTGATGCCCATTCATTTTCATTTGAAAACTGTTTTCTTCAGGCTTCAAAAAGGGGTGGCCTGAGTCAAAGAACTTCCTGACATTCAGGGCAACAGACAAATAGGTAAGCAAAAGACCCAAAGCAGGGTTTCTCCATTGAGACTCTCCTGGTCCCAATGATATCTGTGTTTTCTGACATGCTCTCATTCCCTTCAGCTATCCAGTACATAGCCATGTCACAGATCTTGGAGGTGGTTCATATGGTGGACATAAAATCATAAGCCTATTCTGAAGAGTGGCCATAATTCTACGAAGAAAACAGGAACTTTGGAAGATAGTAGGTGTTGCACATCCATAAGGCAATCCACAGTCCATTCATAAATTAGGCAGGATGAATGCTGAGAAGCTTTCTACTAGACATGACAAATCCATTGATGCATTCTCTTTTCTAATGTCTACAACCACAGACACGGTGAGATACACAGACATAGAAACACTTGCCTTGTCAAAGCACTCAGTAGACACAGTCCATTCCAAACCAAACAAACTGCTTTTCCTACCTATTCTCAGAACATGAGACAAAACCACAAACTCACACCCACAACCACAAAGGCACCTCCTTCCTCCAAGTAGGTATGTGACTATCTGGAGAGCCCTCTGACTGGTGGACCATTTTATGTTCCCCCTAAACGGCCTGTCCTGTCTCAGATCAGGTCTCTTTGGCTAACTCTGTGAAATTGTCCAGGACCAGCAGTGAGACACTACCTGCTTTCTCAGGAAAGGCCCCTCTTCAGAGCTCACCTGGCATTTGGCCATACTCACATCAGTATTTACGAAGAAAGACGGACTCTGTCCTCTGTAAATCTAAACAAGTGAGCCCACTGGGACTGGAACTGGGACTGCCTCTGGGTGCCTGGATTCCAAGTTTAGAGTGTTCCGTCACCAAGAAAATTAGATGAGGTCACTTCTTTCTGGAACTGATTGAATTTGCTGCCTTTGCAACCACTTTGTCCTAACAGTTGCTTCCAAGGGTCTCATGAGATGGAGGCTGCCCCTATTTCCTGTTACAATTTTACAAGATAGAAAGTTATATCAACCATAGGCACCTGGGAACAGCTCTCTACATAGGCCTGGTTTGGTCCATCTTCTCTACATTAAGAAGATAGAGGCTGATTCAGACACATCCCTTCATCATGACCAGGTTGTTTGCAATTGAAGATGACTTTTTCTCTCTCAGGTACTTCATAGTTCCCTATATCTTCTCCAGGGATTATATCTGCATAGACCTTTGAGCTTCTCAGCAGGTGAAAGTCTCCCTACATTTTTGTATTGTAAGACCAACTCAGTCCTGCTCTTTTGTAAAGATAGATTGAGGGAAGAGTATATGGTTAGGGTTAATAACAGGTTCGATTTGTGTTAGGAATCATTCTGCTGGATGAATAAGAATATTGGGATCCTGTGGTATTTATAAGAATATTGAGGTGAAATATAAGTTTGACAATGGAATTCTAGATAAGATTTGAATCCCAGAAGTGCACTGGGCACTGGAGTGGGAAACTTAGCTTTGAACAATGTTCTGCACAGATATCTCAGATAAATCGATATATAATGGCAAAGGACCATGTACCTTGGTTGATTGAATGTGTAAGAAAACATCCAGTCAAAAAGGGATAGTCGGTAGGATTAGGAAGATAGTGTAGGTTTTGATAGAAGAGTGAGAATAGGATTTGGACCAAAAGTACTTTAGCAATAGAGTTTTGGTTAGAGAGTGAATGTAAATGTCAGCACATGTGAAGAGTTGGTCACAGTGATGAACTGGAAAAAATATGTAGGAAAGCATTTATCAATAGAAACATTAGGAAATCAGGCAAAGTATAAAGTGAGTGATAGGATTAGACATTTTCAACAGGTTGAGATTTAATATATAATCTTAGGAAGAAACAAATATGTAGTCACCGACAGGATAGACATTTGAGAGCATTAGGCAACCTGGACATGGATGGTTTTAGTAATCCATGCTCACTTCCTATTTAGGATTTGGTACAATCATAAGTGTGACATTTGCGTTTTGTGTCCAGAATATTACACTGAAAAAATGTATATTTATATCAGGTGACATGAGTATTTCTTCCACCATTTCTGGAAGCAATATGTTGAAGACATATAAATTAGTATTGGGGGTACAAATACGTGCACCCTGTGTCTCTGAATATAGAGAAAATGTATGAGTAGACAATAGTGTGAATAAAGAATATAATTGGTTTCAACTTTAAAAAATGGATTGAAGTGATATCTGAAAATAAAAAGAAAATTTTATATTGATAAACATACATTCATTCAAACCAATTATACATCTATTTGTAATATTAGGGTTATGGTTTATCATAAAGGGTGTGAGTTTTGCTTCAAAATTGATTATGGAAATTGAAAAGAATGTGTTTGGGTAGAAGTCACATGAAAAGACCAGTCAAGACACCTGGAGGAATACATGTGTTCTGAAGCGGGAATTGATTGAAAGTGAAACAAATGCCCATAAATTTGTGAATTTGTGGATGAAATATATATCCTATGATTTCCATAATATGAATAAATATTAATGTACCAGGGTTTAATATAAATGAACGTCAAAATGCACAGCTTGTCATATCGGAATCGAGGTGCATTGATGTTAAACTTGGTCAGTTACTGTAGAAATATTAGTTAAATCTGTTTTTCAGGTGGATGAATATTTCTGAGAATAATCTTGTGAAAAGTTGATTATAAATCCAAGTCCATGAACATGAATAAATTTAGCGAGTGTAAATAAGACACATATATTTCATATTTTCAAAAATCTGGAGAGTGTGTATATATATATATATATATATATATATATATATATATATATATATATATTTACACAAAACACACACACAGACATTAAAAAGTAGCAATATATATGCCACTCAAAATTCATCTATAAATATATATCATCCAAAGATGCAAAAATATTTATTTTACTGAACATGAGTTTATGTATAATGTTTTTCTACTAGGAAGCTCCCCTATAGGTGGAATTTTCAGTTCCAACAACGATTTGGAGGAGTGATCTCTTCTCACAATTTGTATCTACCAAGTCAGCCAACTCACAAAAATGTACATGTGATACCAGGTAGGATACTATAAATGCATATAAAAATACATGTGATGAATAGGCTACAGAGAAAGGGACAGGAATTCATATATTTGTTAATTTTAAAAACACATGGAGAACTATTTCAATTGAAAATTGACCAGATTTATAACACCTACCATTTATCATGCAAAAGGCAAGTCCAAATATACAGCATGCCTCCTCTGAAATGCTTGTATTTCTATTCTGTTTGCGTTACTTTTCTCCATCATATTAGGATTAGTAGTCAGAGTCTAGTAGGGTATGTGAATATTTCTGAAAATAATCTTGTGAAAAGATGATTATAAATCCACATTCATGAATATGAAAAATTTAGGATGTGTAAAATAATACACATATATTTCATATTTTGAAAAATCTGGAGAGTGTATATATATATATATATATATATATATATATACACACACACACACACACACACATTCACAGACATTAAAAAGTAGCACTAAATGCCAATTTAAAATCACCATGAAATATATATCATCCACAGATCCAAATAAATTCATTTTACTGAACATCGATGTATGTATAATGTTGTTCAACTAGGAAGCTCACCCACAGGTTGAATTTTCAGTTCCAACAGCGTTTAGGAGGAGTGATCCCTTTTCACAATTTGTATCTGCCAATTCAGCCACCACACAAGAATGTACGTGTGGTAACAGGTAGGATTCTAAATGTGCATATAAAAATACAGGTGCTGAATAGGCTTCAGAGTAAGGGAGACAGGAATTCACATATTTCTTAACTTTTAAAATACATGGAGAACTATTTCAAAAAAAATTGACAAGATTTAAAACTCCTACACTATATAATTCAAAAGGCAAGCCCAACTATCCACCATGCCTCCTCTGAACTGCTTGTAGTTCTATTCTTTTGGGGGTATTTTTCTCCAACATATTGGGATTAGTAGTCAGAGTCTAGTAGGGTATGTGTTAATGTCAGTGATTCAGTATTTTGAATGGAAAATAGGAAAATGAATCCAATGTGTATGCAAATATGTGCTTCAGAAAAATCTTCCCACTCTCATCCAGAACAATCCCTTGACATTACCTTTGCCCCAAGTAAGACACAATTAGAGGAAAAGAGATAGAAATTATGTGAATACATATCTGAAATGGAATTTGATCAGGAGTTCACAACCATGGAGGTGGTAGAGGAGTTTTCAAAAGTAAGGGACAGGGTAAGCACTCCACAATCACAGAGCTCTGTTGGCCTAAAGACTTCTTGAGAAACTGCCTCTGAGTTTGGGCACTTGAAATATATGTTTTTTTCAGGAGCTTTTGCTTCCTTCTAGTGAGACGATCAAAGCTGGGTCAGCATCTATGTGACCTGGAGGACATAAATTGTAATATTCCAATGAACATGAGGGAGCAGTGCTGAATTCTCTCTTTGTAGGTATACTATGGCCACTTGGGGCTAAGTGTGTCCCCGCGTGGACTGTATATTCATTTGTTCCTCTTCCACTCTTCATTGTGTTTCTTGCTGCTGCACTGTGACTTTGGTATTTGCTTCACGAAATACATGGAGTTCAACTGGGACACAGTGGTCTAAGTGTCAGCCCGTGTGGACTGTGAAGCCATTTAGTAATCCTCCACTTTTCCTGGTGTTTCTTGCTGCTGCACTGCGAGTTTTGTATTTGCTTCATGAAATACAAGGAGTTCAACTGGGACACAGTGCTGGAGGGAGTTCTATCACATGTGGTGGCTCACACATGAGCATTCATGAAACCGGCCTCAATACCACATAGCTTGCTCCCTTGACCATAGCAACCTGATTCTGTAAATTACCCTAAAACCTCTCCATATAACAAGATGTGTTTACTTATAATGGTCTCCTGGCTGCACCATGTCCGTCTCATGACATTTGGAATCCAAAGGCAGATCCACATGGCCCCATCACAGATGTTTTATCACACACCTGCCTACCGCTGCTCTAGGCCCTCTACTTATCAGGCTCCAAATTACTGGCATCTCGGTTCTACACCATTTTCATTAAACCCAATCAATCAAGGCACTGTCTGGTACACTCATGATCAGAAATAGGACATCCAAAGGTTCTGTATGCCACCTGTTCATGGGAATTTCAAAAATTTAAACTATTTATCTAGCCATTTATCAAGGATGAAGTTGGAGGCACAGTGGATTTCAATTCATGCAGGAACCATTAAATGGTGAGTATGATCATTTCAATGAAAACTCTGGAGAACTCTCACAGGCAAGGCTTCCCAAAGAGTGTCCAAAAGGTCACCTGAAGCCAGGCTCATTGAGGTCTACAATTGAGATCCATGAGTGTTTTGATCTCAACTATGGCTGCCAAGTCTTTCAGAATAAAATCTTGTGGTATCCTGACTGAGATTCCCAGTGCTCTGTGGAAAGCTACCCTGGGCCTACATCTCAGGTTCCAAGGGCGACTCTCATGCATGGCCTCCTCAAATCCCAACACAACTCATGGCAATACTTCACTAAGCTCAGTTCCAGGACACAGTGTCTAAAAGGAGTCACACCAGAGTTCAGGGGCAGGAGGACCCAGTAATCTCTTCCAGCTACCACACATATGACCACAATTTAAATCAAAACACTCCCACATGGGCCTCATCTTCTTCTACACAGACACGCATCATAACCTCTGGCTGGAAGTTTCCATGAGGGGTGCAGCCCAAGACAGTGTCCAAAATAAGCTCCATTGCCCCTCATTTGCCAAAAGTCAGGGTGGCCTAAACACCCTTCATTTGAACCAGGAGTGATCAAATAAGCCTGCCTTTAATACTGCTCTGCTTCTCCAATTTGAGGCCTAATGACTGTCAGGTGTAGATTTTCTATGTGATTTGGAGTCATGAGAAAACCCAAGCACCTATGGGCTATCCACTGTAGGGCTTTGAAGAACTCATTTGACCCAAATGATCCCTATTCTCACTTGACGGAAGTCAGGAACTGAAAAGGTCGGGCGAACTTTGGAGGAAAAGACCACCAAGAGACTGTCTCATGCCACAGCAAAGGGTTTATTGGGGGTCCAGCATGCTGAGGCTCAGAGCTCACTTCAGAGGAGCAAAGAACAAAGAGCCCCGAGAACAACTTGAGCAGAGTTTATATACATTCTTTAGAGAGGGCAGGGACTTTACATACATGATAGCCTCCTTTAGAAAATCATCATATACCGCGGGAAAATCAAATAATAACTCTAAAACATGATTAGCACATTCATTGGCGGGAACAGGTTGGGTAGCGGGTGATTGGTCAGCTGTGAGAAGGAGTATACATTTAAACTGATTGGTTGAAGCACTGAGATGTATACGTGCAGATCTGCATGGTTTCTGGGAAGGGATGGTTAAGTAACGAGGTGGTCAGGGAAGATTTCAACACACATCTAATGGGAAGATCCGGGAATGGTCTTAAGTGCCACAGGAATTTCAGGTTCTGAGTGCAGCTTGGAAAATCTACAAAACCTGGTTCTTTACGTTTCAATTTCAATTTCTTTTATTCTTTCATTTCCCACCCCTTTTTCTGACTACTTTTAATCTTAAAAGTAATGAATCAAAATTATTGTGGGGTTTCACATTCTATTCCTACCAGTGCAGCATATTTCTGTCTGATTATCATGAGTTTTACCTGCCTAATCTGAGCCTGGAGAAAGGAAACTATGTGGTTAAGCAAACAAGGTCCCACAGTTAGCAACACCATAAGGATGATCAGGGGTCCAGCTAAGTCTGATATTAGTGTAACCCAGGGGTACTGGGTTAACCATGACTCACAGCACCATTGTTGAATCTCCCATTCTCTCTGGCGCTCTTCAAGGTATTTTCTTAATTTACTCATGAATTATTTTGCAACTCCAATATGGTCAGCATAAAAACAACATTCTTCTCTCAGTGCAACACAGAGGCCCTCTCCCTCATCAAGAGGAGGTCTAATCCTCACCTGTTCTGTAAAACAACTTCAGAGAGAGAGGTTAAGGATTCCTGCAAAGCTGTGATGGAGGCCTCTAACGTCTTCAAGTCTTGATTTATTGCTGTTTCTAATTGGGCCATTTGTTGTTAACCACGCATCATAGAAGCTGTTCCCATACCCACTCCTGCAGCAGCTCCTATCCCCAATAGGATGGCTAGAGTAAGGGAAAATGGTTCCCCTTGATATCGGGTTGTTTGTCCCCCTAGTAGACCTTCAAATGATTAGGCATTATGATAGAGTACCCTGGAGAGTATCTGCACAATTACACAATAATTTACAGGGCTGTCAAAGACCTGGGCTGAAATACAAGGAGTTCTGACTGTGTGGAGTTCAGTACCATAAAGGTTCCTTTAATTAGTTTCCAGGGGGAGGAGTCAGATGTACTCTGGACTGGGGAAGTAGGCAAAGACGGAATCCAGGAAGTATTAGATGGTAGAGGGGTTCTGGTAGATCTAGGCATGGAAGGTTTAGGAGGCTTAATTCCTGGCTTGAGGGGATTGGGTCCTATTGCTGTGGGATTTTCTTTCTTTTTAAGCCAGACGGTGAACCAGAGACCAAATTCATCACCTGGGCCATAAATATAGAATCGCATTCCCCACGTATTTCCCATAGGCCAGGTTTTTCTGAGGTAGCCCCTTCCTTTGGAAGTGAAAGTTATATTGAGGGGGTAACCTAGAGTATTCTTTCCACAGCGAGTTTTTGACACCACTGGGCTAGCAGCACATTTCTTGGGATCAATCCAGGTGTCATTTCATCCTACTGGAATCATACCTTTCTGGGGAGTTTGGGTTCCACCATGCAGCTTTCGTTTGTTCACAACCCCAAGATCTACAATAAAAGTCACTGGGTCCTCCACAGGTTTGGGCCTGTTTTATGACTTTGGAAATCAGGTGGGCACACATAATAGTCAAGACTGGCTGGTTTACACCTGAGCTGGGGGAGATGACATCCATAATTCATGGGTTAAGGTGGTCTATGTTGCCCTGGTTAGGGTTTGAGTGGGATCTGTGTGGGGTCCTCTATGTCAGGGAGATTCCAGTCAGGGAAGCCTATGGCAAGCTGACAAATGTCCGGGTGGAGAGATGGCCACCAAGTCCATAAGGTGGCTGTTTGTGAAATAGATCACACTACTTGCCCATTAGGATTCATTACTTGCCCTTGTTGCTGAGCACGCTGATGGGGATTAGGGCTGCTGGTGGTCATGGGAAGAATCCATAGCCCTACCCACATGACGGACACGCAACTTGAGATGGATACCAGTCTGTAGAAGTTTCCAGCCAGAGTCTGTACAGGGCTCAGGCATGAGATGGGAGGCATTGATCCAGGAAGTGATCCCATCCACTTTCACCACTGTGGGTGTTATAAGCAGCACCTGGTATGGTCCTTTCCAGTGGAGTTCCAGGGATGACACCTGACGCCATCTCACGTAGACGAAGCCTCCCACTTGATATCAATGTGGGGTTCCCTCGTCTCCAGTCTGATAAGCAGAGGCCAAATGTTTCCACAGGTATCGCTGGGTGCTGGGTTTGTTAAAGGGGTTTAAATCTGTCAAGCAAGGGGGTGTGAAAGGAATCATTAAGTCTCATATTTGGGATTAGGTCCCCTACTGGAGGAAGGGCACCATTGAGAATTTCATAAGAGGTTAGGTTACACAAAACAGTGCATAAGGTTGGAGCATAGTCCAATTTTTTATGCCAGTATCCAAGCTTAATTTTGTTAAGTACTCTTTGATGGTTCTATTCATCCTTTCTACCTGTCCTGAGCTCTAGGGTCTATAAGCACAATGTAACTTCCAATTAATCCCCAGGGTCCTGGCAAATCCCTTACTTTCCTGGGGCATGAATGCCGGTCCGTTAGCGGACCCTATTACCTTAGGCAGGCCGAACCTTGGAAAAATGTCTTCTACGATCTTTTTGACTACCATCTGAGCTGTTTCTTTCTTCATGGGGAAGGCTTCGACCCATCCTGAAAAAGTATCTACAAAGACTAGGAGATATTTAAGTTCATACCTTGCTGGCTTAATTTCAGTAAAGTTCAATTCCCAGAATTGTCCTTGTCTGGTTCCTTGTAAGCGCTTCCCTGCAGGAAGCTTGGATGGGTAAGCATTAACTACTTGGCAGACTTGACAAGCTCTAGTCACCTGCTCAGCTATTTCTTTCCTCTGTGAGTCAGTCAATAATAAGTCCTTTCTCTGGTCCTTTAAGAGTGCCTATATCTTCTCTGAGTCTAAGTGGGTGAGCTGGTGTACGTCTTTGACATAAAGGTGGGCTTTTTGAAATTGTAAACTTGGCTCTGTAGGATCCCAGAGTTCTGTATCTGTATCCTCAGATGATAAGTTGCCTGAATGTTCTGGTGCGGCCAAGTCTCCTGATTGTTGTTCCCCCTGGTGTGGAAAAAGTTAACACAGTCACTCCATTTAGGGCTGCCAATTAAGCTTCCTCATCTGCCCTTCTTTTTCCAACCACCACGGGTTCGTTTCCCTTCTGGTGCCCAGGGCAGTGCACTATAGCTAGTTCCTTAGGGCCCTGCACTGCTGAGAGAAGTTGGAGGATCTCATCTTTGTTCTTTATTTCTTTCCAGGTGGAGGTTAATAACCCCCTTTGCTGGTAAATAGCCCCGTGCACATTTGCAGTGGCAAATGCATAGCGGCTATCAATGTATATGGTGGCCCTTTTGCCTGTTGCTAGTTCCAATACTTTCGTAAGGGCAATCAGTTCTGTTTTTTGGGCTGATGTCAGTTCTGGGAGACCAGAGGAACAGATGACATTAATTTTGCTAACTACTGCTTCTCCAGCCCACCGCTTACCATCTTGGAGGAAGCTGCTGCCATCCATAAACCATACAACTTCAGGGCAACGCAGTGGCTGATCCTTCAAGTCTCGTTGTATACTGGTTTCCTCTGCCAGTATGTGTTGACACTCATGAGCGACGGGTCTTGATGATTCTTCTGGCAGCAGTGTAGCCGGGTTGAGTGGAGCAGCGGGTCCCAGCGTGATTCTGTCTTTGTCAAGCAAGAGGTTCTCGTACTGGGTTATTCTAGAGTTTGATAGCCACATCTCTGGAGGCTGACAGATGATGCACTCCAGGGCATGGGGGACTATAATCGTTAGCTTGTGTCCCAACGTTAATTTATCAGCATCTTTTATTAGAAGGGCTGCCGCTGCTATAGCTCTTAAGCAATGGGGCGACCCACTAGCCACTGGGTCCAGTTTATTTGATAAGTATTCTACCGGCCTTTTCCAAGGTCCCAAAGTCTCAGTGAGCACAACCCGTGCTATTCCTTTCTTTTCCTCGATGTAGAGAGTGAAGGGTTTTTCTATATCTGGGAGTGCTAAGGCCGGAGCAGATAGCAGCACCTTTTTTCTGACATTATCAAAAGCTTGTTGGTGCTCAGGGGTCCATTGGAAGTGGGCATCCCCCTTTATCAGCGGGTATAAAGGGGCAGCCAGAGACGCGAACCCAGGAATCAATAACCTGCAAAAGCCGGCAGTCCCAAGAAACTCCCTGAGTTGTCTCTTAGATGGGGGCAGTATCTGCACAAAGGTTCGTTTTGTGGGCTCAGTGAGCCATCCTTTGCCACCCCTAAGAGAATAACCCAGGAAGATTACTTCTTGCTGACAAATTTGGGCCTTTTTGGCAGAAGCCCTATATCCAAGCCGAGCAAGCTTGGAAAATAATGCTTGGGTCCCAGACTCATAGTTCTCTTTGGTGTCGGCTGCCAGTAGCAGACCATCCACATATTGGAGTATGGTGACATCGGGGTGTGCAGTTTTGAAGTCATTGAAGTCCTTGTGGAGGGGTTCATCAAAGAGAGTGGGAGAGTTTTTGAACCCCTGTGGGAGTCTAGTCCAGGTTAGTTGGACAGATGTTCCTTTTTCGGGGTCTATCCACTCAAAAGCAAACAGCAACTGACTGTCCTTATGTACGGGCAAGCAAAAGTGAGCATCTTTTAAGTCTAGCACAGTGTACCATTCCTGCTCCAGATTCAGAGCGCTAAGCAAATTATATGGATTCGGTACAGTGGGGTGAATGTCCTGCACTCTGTTGTTGATCTCTCTTAGGTATTGAAGCGTCCGGTAGTCCCCAGTTCCTGGCTTTCTTACTGGTAGCAGGGGGATATTCTAGGACAAATGACAGGGCCTTAAGACCCCAAGAGCCAGGTATTTCTGAATATGGGCCCTTATCCCATCCTTAGCTTCTTTGATTAGAGGATATTGTTTAACACTGATTGGAGAGATAGAGGCTTTTAATTCTACTACTATTGGAGGTTGTTATATGGCTAGACCTAACCCAGCAGTTTCTGCCCAGGCATTAGGATAATCTTTTATCCATTTCTGGGGTAGTTTGCCTGTTTGATCAGTCCTAGGAGCCGCGAAGTGTTGATGTTCATCTTCTACGGATGTTGTCAAAGCCATGACTATGGGAGTTTTTACTGAAGGCTTTAGAAACTCCACTTGGGGACCATCAGGGTTAAAGGTTATTCTAGCCCAGAGTTTGGTAAGCAGATCCCAGCCCATCAATCGGGCTGGGCATTCTTGGATTACTTGGAAAGCGTGGTGGACTTTTCCATTTCCTAGGTCCATAGTCCTCTTAGTTGTCCCAGCCCAATAACTACTGCCATTAGTACCTTTAACAGGGGACCATTTATTTGATAGGGGGCCCAGTGGGGTCTTAAAGGTTGATTATACTGCTCCTGTATCCACTTCAAAGTTCACTGGGGTCCCCTCGACTTTAAATGTTACCCTGAGCTCGGAGAGGGGATCCGAGCCTCGACTTTCCTAGTCCTCTTCTAGAGTCAGCACGGCGGACTGGCATCTCTGCTTTTTTTGGGGGCACTCTTTGGCCTAGTGTCCTGTTTTCTTTACAGTAGGCACAATGATCTGAGGCCAGGGGCAGCCATTGGCGGGGGCCCAGGTATCCCTTTCTGTCTCCCTGCTTTTTAACTTCTGGCATATTTGGTGCTCTGACCAGAACCTTAGTCAATGCTTTAGTCTGCCTTTTGCTCCTTTCATCCTCCTTTTGTTCCCTTTCCGTCTCTCTCCTCTGTTCCCTTTCCTCCTCAGTTTCTCTCTTATAATATACTTTCTCAGCATCTCTTACTAAATCTCTCAAGGTCTTATCTTGTAATACATCTAGACGTTGTAACTTTCTCTTAATATCTAGGGCAGCCTGCTCGATAAAGGCCATTGCAACAGATGCTTGTTCATCCTCTGCCTGAGGATCAAAAGGAGTATATTTCCTATATGCTTCCATAATTCTCTCCAGAAACATAGAGGGAGACTCATTAGGCCCTTGGATAATCTCTCTTACCTTGGCCAAATTAGTCAGCCCTCTGGCGGCCACTCGGAGACCCGCTATTAGAGTCTGGCGATAAGTGGACAGATGCTACCTACATTTAAAGGTGTTTGGGTGCCAGTTGGATCGGTTCATTGGCCCGTAGGGACGGAGAGGAAGCATCATAGGGGCTTCCGAGTTTTCTATTATCCGTCACCGGCGGGTTCCTTTAGGTGGCCCAGCTTCCTCCAGGGGAGGAGGGGTTGCTGCTGCTGCAGAGAAGTCCCCTGGAGTGCTTGGGTCTGGCCCAATTGCCTCTAGCGGCGGAGAGCCTGAGTTAGTGGCAAGAATATCATCTGGAACGTGTTGGGGGTTGGAGAGCGAGGGTAGAGGATAAGGAGGGGGAGGGGTGTCCAGTCTTGTGACTCAGGGAGAATGGAAGGAAGAGGGGGAGGAGTGGAAGGTTTGAATGATAGGATGCTGGGGGAAGGGGTATATGGCTGTTGATCTGGGTGGCCATGTGGCCCCGGCTGAAAGACAATATCTCTGACTTTTCGGATTAGAGGGAAGTAGAAGGATCCTTCTGGGGGGCCACCTGACTCCGAGAATGGGCCATTCTGAAGCACAGAGAATCTGCCAGGTACGGCATTTTACTGAAAAAGAAAGATTCTGGGCCCTTGAGCGGACATCAGTCCAATGATCAAGTGTCAGGGACAGAGAAGTGGAAGTGCTTTGTCCCATAATGAGAGTTACTCAAACAGGGACAGTGAAGACACAAACGCAACACAGACAAAGACAAACAGTAAACGTTTAACATGAGTCCAAGACAAAGATTAGAACTGAGTAACTGCCAAAACCTGATGGGTTAGACAATAAAGACAGCCCGTAAACTCAACATGAGTTCAGAACAATGACCAAAACTGAGTAGCCGGCAAAACCTGATGGGCTGGCGAACCGAATCCTGAAGCAAAATATAAACGAGTTGAGGAAATTAGTATTCCTTGATTTCTCTAGTCCTCTGGAGTGTCCCCCAGGAACGTGGCCTGTAGCTCTGTGACACATCTGTCAGCCACCATCAGAGAGAACTATTGCTCTTCACTGACAGCCACTTTGCCAATCCATAACCTGAAACCCAAAACCAGAAAGAGGTGCCTTACTTACCCCGAGAGGAGTCCATTGGGGTCTTTCGTCCGCCGCTGCCGGATATCTCACCTGGGGCCTCCAGATGAATAGGTGGGGCGAACGTCAGAGAAAAAGACCACCAAGAGGCTTTCTCATGCAACAGCAAAGGTTTTATTGGGGGTCCAGCATGCTGGGGCTCAGAGCTCACGTTAGAGGAGCAAAGAACAAAGAGCCCTGAGAACAACTTGAGCAGAGTTTATATACATTCTTTAGAGAGGGCAGGGACTTTACATACATCATAGCCTCCTTTAGCAATTCATCATATACCATGGGAAAATCAAATAACAACTCTAAAGCATGATTAGCACTTTCATTTGCGGGAACAATTCGGGCAGGGGGTGATTGGTCAGCCCTAAGAAGGGGTATACATTTAAACTGATTGGTTGAATACCTGAGATGTATACTTGCTGAGCCGCAGGGATTCTGGGAAAGGGTTGTTAAGTAACTAGCTAGTCAGGGAAGATTTCAACACACATCTATTGGGCAGATCCGGGAATTGTCTAAACTGCCACAGGAAAGTGCAGCTTGGAAAGTTTACAAACCTGGTTCTTTACATTTCAATTTCAATTTCAATTTCTTTTATTCTTTCAGAACCTTACAGAGAAAGGCAAGAGACTTAATCCACAATGACAGCTCTTTTGGCCATTTTGGTTTTGGATGCACACATGGGATCTTTCTTTCAATCCATCTGGTGCTGATAATCTAAGTCACAGCCTCACACAGGGCCAAGAGGCTAATTAAGACACAACCATTTTCAAAGCAATTACTACTCTGAGGTCAGTTACAGAACTCAGTCTCTGAGGAGAATCACACCAGTGTTCAAGGCTAGGTGCACCCAGTCATCTTTTCCAACCACCACATAAATGACCACAATTAAAACCAAAACAATCCCACATGGCCCTCATCTTCTTCCATAGAGTCACTCATCATAACCTCTGGCTGGAGGATTCCTTGAATGGCGCAGCTCAAGAGAGTGTCCAAAATAAGCTTCCTTGCCCCTCATTTGCCTAAACTCAGGGTGGCCTGGACACCCTTCCTGTGAACTAGGATTGATCACATAGGTCTGCCGCTAATACTGCTCTACTTCTCCAATTAGAGGCCTACTGACTGTCAGGTATAAATTCCTTATGTGATTTGGATTCATGATTAAACCCAAGCACCTCTGAAGAGCTTGGAAGAACTCATTTGACCCAAAAAATCCCTATACTCCCTTGAAGAAGGTCAGGAACCTAACAGAGGAAGGCAAGAGACATCATCCACAATGACTTATGTTTTTGCCATTTTGGTTTTGGATGCACACATTGGATGTTTCTTTAGATCCATCAGGCGCTGAAAATCTAAGCCATAGCCTCTCACAGGGCCAAGAGGCTGATTCAGACACATGGCTTTCCAAAGCAATTAAGCAAAGAGCCACAGGTGATGCCCATTCATTTCCATTTGAAAACTGTTTCCTTCAGGTTTCACAAAGGGGTGGCCTGAGGCAAAGACCTTCCTGACATTCAGGGCAAAAGATCAATAGGTTAGCAAAAGGCCCAAAACAGGGTTTCTCCACTGAGGCTTTTCTGGTCACACTGATATCTGAGTTTTCTGAGATGCTCCAATTCCCTCCAGCTATCCAGAACATAGCCATGTCACAGAGTTTGGAGGTGGTACATATTTTGGACAAAAAACCATGAGCCTATTCTGGAGAGTGGCCAAAATTCAGGAAGAAAACAGAAACTTAGTAAGATAGTAGGTGTTGCCCATCGATAAGGCAACCTGCAGTCCATTACTAAAATGGACAGGATGAATGCTGGGAAGCTTTCTACTAGACAGGACACATCCATTGATGCATTCTCTTTTCTAATGTCTACAACCATGGACACAGTGGGAGACACAGACACAGAAACACTTGCCTTGTCAAAGTTCTTTCTAGAAATAGTCCACTCCAAACCAAACACACCGCCTTTCCTACCTATTCTCAGAACATGAGACAAAACCACAAACTCACACACACACTCAAAAAGGCACCTCCTTCCCCCAAGTAAGTCTGTGACTATCCAGAGTGTCCTTTGACTGGCGGGCCATTTTATGTTCCTCCGAAAAGGCCTGTCTTGTCTTAGATCTGGTCTCCTTGTCAAACACTGTGAAGTTGTCAGGAGCCTGTTCTGACCACTACATGCTTTCTCAGGGAAGGCCCGTCTTCAGAACTCTCCTCGCATTTGGCCATCCTCACATCAGTAGGTACCAAAAAAGACAGACTCTGTCCTTGGTAAATCCAAACATGTGAGCCCACTGGGACTGAGACTGGGACTGGCTCTGTGTGCCTGGCTTCCTGGATCCCAAATTCAGAGAGTTCCATCACCAAGGAAGTGAGGTAGGTCACTTATTTCAAGAATTTAATGAGTTCACTGCCTTGGCAACCACTTTGTTATAACAGTTGCTTCCAAGGGTCCCATGAGATGGAGGATACCCTACTTCCTCTGACACTTTCACTAGTTAGAATGGTATATCAACCATATGGAACCAGAAACAGCTCTCCACATTGTCCTGGTTTGGTCCATATTCTCTCCATTAAGAATAGAGAGGATGATTCAGACACAACCCTTCATCCTGACAAGGTTGTTTGCCATGGAAGATGACTTTTGCTCTCTCAGGTCCTACATAGCTGCCTAATACTTCTCCAGGGATCATTTCTGCTTGGACCATTGAGTTTCTAAGCAGGTGGAAGATCCCCTACATTCCTGTATTGTAAGACAAACTCTGTCCCTGCTCTTCTGTAAAGGTAGATTGAGGGAACAGTGTATGGTTAGGATTAATAACAGGTTCGATTTTGGGGAGGAGTCATTCTGTTGGATGAATAATGGTATTGGGAACCTGCGATATTTACAAGAATATATAGGTAAAATATAAGTATGGAAACAGAAATCTAGGTATGAGTTGAAGCCCAGAAGGACATTGGGACCTTCATTGGGATACTTAGCTTTGAATTATGTTCTGCACAGATGTCTCAGATAAATTGATATACAATGTTATAGGACCTTGTACCTTGGATGATTGAATGTCGAAGAGAACATCCAGGATAAAAGGGATAGTTGGTAGTATTAGGAAGACAGTTTGTAAGTTTAAAAAGAAGAGTGAGTATAAGTTTTGGACCAAAAATTCTTTAGCAATAGGGTTTCGGGTAGAGAGTGAATATGAATGTCAGAACGTGTGAAGAATCAGTCACAATGATGAACTGGGGAAAATATGTAGGAAAGCAGATATCCATAGAGACATTAGGAAATCATGCAAAGTGTAAAGTGAGTGATTGGATTAGACATTTTCAATATGATTGAGTTTCAATATATAATCTTAGGAAAAAAACAAATATGTAGTCCCCAAAAAGATTGACAAGTGGGAGCATTAGGCAGCCTGGACATGGATGTTTTTAGTAATCCATGTTCATTTTCCATTTAGACTTTGGTACAATCATAAGTGTGATGTTTGCATTTTCTGACCAGAATATTACTGTGATAAAATGTATATGTGGATCAGGTAACATGAGTATTTCTTCCACCATTTCTTGGAGCCATATTTTGAAGATGTATAAATTAGTATTGTGGGTAAAAATAGATGTACCCTGTGTCTATGAATATAGAGATAATGCATGAATAGAGCGTAGTGTGAATAAATAATATTACTTGTTCCAACTTTAAATAATGGATTAAATTGATATCTAAAAATATTCAGGAAATCTTATATTGATATACATACATTCATTTCAACCAGTAATACATCTAATGGTAATATTAGGGTTGTGGTTTATCCTGAAGTGTGTGTGAGTTTTGCTTCAAACTGATTATGGAAGTCAAATATAATATTTTTGGAAAGAAGTCTCATGAAAAGACCAGTCAAGAAACATGGAGGAATACTTGTGTTCTGAAGCAGGAAGTGATTGACATTGAAACAAATGTCTAAAAATTTCTGAACTTGTGGATAAAATATATATCCTACGATGTGCATAAGCTGCAGAAATAGTAATGTACCATTGTTGAATAAAAATGAACATCAAATTATATGTCATGTCCCATAGGAGTCTACTTGCGTTGATATTAAACTGGGTCAGTTACTCTAGAAATATTAGGATTTGTGTGCAGCTTTCACTGAAGTCAGTTTTCAGTACTAGGAAACAAATATATATTTCAAGTTGATGAATAATTCTGAGAATAATCTTGTGAAAAATCGATTATAAATCTAAATACATCAACATGAATAAATTTAGGGAGTATATATAAGACACATATATTTCATATTTTGAAAAATCTGGAGAGTATATATATATATATATATATATATATATATATATATATATATATATACACAAAACATACACACAGACTATAAAAAGTAGCAATACATATGCTAATCGAAATTCATCATTGAATATATATAATTCACATATGCAAAAATAATTATTTTACTGAACATGGATTTTTGTATAATGTTTTTCTATTAGGAAGCTCACCCATAGGTTGAATTTTCAGTTTCAACAGCGTTTAGGAGGAGGGATCTCTTCTCACAATTTGTATCTTCCAAGTCAGACAACACAAAAAAATTAACCTGTGATACCAGGTAGGATTCTATATGTGCATATAAATATACATGTGCTGAATAGTCTATAGAGAAAGGGAGACAGGAATTCACATATTAGTTAATTTTAAAAACACATGGAGAATTATTTTAACCAAAAATTGACTAGATTTATAACACCTACCCTTTATCATGTAAAAGGCAAGTCCAAATATACACCATGCCTCCACTGAACTGCATGTATTTCTATTTTGTTTTGGTTATTTTTCCTCCATCATATTAGGATTAGTAGTCAGAGTCTAGTAGGGTATGGGTTAGTGTCATGGTTTCAGTATTTTGATTGGAAAATAAGAAAATGAATCCAATGTGTATGCAAATATGTGCCACACAAAAATATTCCCACTCTCATCCAGAACAATGAATTGCCATTACCTTCACCCCAAATAAGACACAATTAGAGGAGAAGAGTTAGAAAATCTGTGAATACATGTATGGAATGGAACATAATCAGGAGTTCACAACCTTGGAGGTGGTAGAGGAGTTTCCAAAAGTTAGGGTCAGTGTAAACACTCCACAAACATGGAGCTCTGCTGGCCTAAAAACTTCTTGAGAAACTGTCTCTGAGTTCGGGCACTTGAAATATATGTTGTTGTCAGGAGCTTTAGCTTCATTTGTAGTGAGACCATCAAAGATGGGTCTGCATCTATGTGACCTGGAGAACATGGTTTCTTTTTTTTTTAATGAACATAAGGGAGCAGTGCTGATTTCTCTCTTTGTAGGTAAACTGTGGCCACTCGGGTCTAAGTGTCTCCCCATGTGGACTGTGAAGCCATTTGGTCATTCTCCACTTTTTGTGGTGTTTCTTGCTGCTGCACTGGGAGTATGGTATTTACTTAATGAAATACAATGAGTTCAACTGGGACAAAATGCTAGAGTGAGTTCTGTCATGTGTGGTGGGTCAGGTTCTCCAGGAGAATGCACCAACAAGTCTTCTATCCAACATAGCTTGTCCCCTTGACCATAGCAACCTGTTTCTTAAAATTGACGTTAAACCTCTCCATATAACGAGATGCCTTTACATATAAGGGTCTGCTGGCTACACTATTTCAGTCACAAGCCATTTGGAAGCCAATGGAAGATCCACATGACGCCACCACAGATATTTTATCACACATCTGCACACCACTGCTCTAGGCCCACTACTCAGCAGGCTCCAACTTACTGGCATCTCTGTTCTACACCATTTTCATAAAACCAAGTCAATTAAGCCACTGTCTGGTACACTCATGATCAGAAACAGGACATCCAAAGATTCTCCAGTGCCACCTGGTCATAGGAATTTCAAATATATCATGGTATTTATCTGGGATTAGGAAGATAGACGGTAGGATTAAAAAGAAGGTTGAGTAAATGATTTGAACATTAAGTTCTGCTTCTCCAATTTGAGGCGTATTGTCATGCATGGGCGACTCTCATGCCTGGCCTCCAAAAATCCTAACACAATTCATAGCAATACATCTCTAAGGTCATTTCCAAAACTCCGTTTCTAAGGGGAATCACAGCAGAGTTCAAGCCCAGGTGGACCCATTCATCTCTTCCAACCGCCACACAAGTGACCACAATTAAAAACAAAACACTCCCACATGGCCCTCATTTTCTTCCATGTAGACACTCATCATAATCCCTTGCTAGAGGTTTCCATGAGGGACACAGTCCAAGACAGTGTCCAAAATAAGCTCCCTTCCCCCTCATTTGCCTAAAGTCAGGGTGGCCTGGGCACCCTTCCTGTGAACCAGGAGTGATCAAATAGGCCTGCCATTAATGCTGCTCTGCTTCTCGAATTTGAGGCCTACTGACTGTGGGGTTTAGATACTTTATGTGAATTGGAGTCATGAGAAAACCCAAGAATCTCTGGGCTTCCCTCTGCAGGGCTTTGAAGAACCCATTTGAGTGAGTCTAGGAGTTGGACCAAAAGTTCTTTAGCAATAAGGTTTTGGTGAGAGAGTAAATGTAAATGTCAGCACATTTGAAGGGTCATTCCCAATGATGAACTGGAGAAAAGGTATTTGAAAGCAGATATCAATGGAGACATTAGGAAATCAGGCAAAGTACAAAGTGAGTGGTAGGATAAGACATTATTAACAGGGTTGAGTTTGAATATATAATCTTAGGAAGAAACAGATATGTAGTCACCAATAGGAATAATATTTGAGAGCATTAGGGAACCAGGACATGGATGTTGTTAGTAATACATGCTCACATTCAATTTAGGCTTTGGTACAGTCATAAGTGTGACCCTTGCATTTTGTGTCAGGAATATTACTGTGATGAAATGTATATGTATATCAGGTGACTAGAGTATTTTTTCCACCATTTCTGAAAGCAATATTTTAAAGACTTATAAATTAGTATTGGGGATACAAATACATAGACCCTGGGTCTATGAATATAGAGATGATGCCTTAATAGACCATACTGTGAATAAATAATATAACAGGTTCCACTTTTAATATTGGATTGAATTGATATCTGAAAATACATAAGAAATTTTATGTTGATATACAATCATTCATTCCAAACAGTTACACATCTAATGGTAATAATAGAGTTATGGTTTATCATGATGGGTGTGTGAGTTTGCCCCAAAAGTGATTATGGAAATCGAAAACAATGTGTTCAGAAAGAAGTCTCATGAAAAAACCAGTCAAGAAAGCTGGAGGAATACATGTGTTCTGAAGCAGGAAGTGATTGAAAGTGAAACAAATGCCTATAAATTTGCTAAATTGTGGAAGAAATATATATCGTATGATGTGCATAAAATGAAGAAAACTAATATACCAGTGTTGAATAAAAATGAACGTCAAAATAGACATCATGGAACATAGGAATCTACTTGCACCGATGTTAAACTGGGTAAGTTACTGTAGAAATATAAGCATTTGTATATACCATTCACTGAATTTAGTTTTCAGTACTAGGAAACAGATATGTAGTTCAGGTGGATGAATATTTCTGAGAATAATCTTGTGAAAAGTTGATTAGAAATCCAAATATATGAACATTAAAGAATTTAGGAGTGTATAATAAGACACATATATTTTACATTTTTAAAAATCTGGAGAATATATATATGTATATATATATATATATATATATATATATATACACACACACAAAACCCACACAGAGCAATTAAAAAGTAGCAATATATATGCCAATCAAAATTCATCGTGAAATTTATATGATCCACATATCCAAAAATATTTATTTTACTGAACATGAATTTATATATAATGTTGTTCAACTAGGAAGCTCCCCCATAGGTTGAATTTTCTGTTCCACAATTTGTATCTGTCAAGTTGGCCACCTCACAAGTATGTACGTGTGATGCCAGTAGGATTCAATATGTGCATATACAAATACATGTGCTTAATAGGCTACAGAGAAAGGGAGACAGGAATTCACATATTTGTTAACTTTAAAAACCCACGGTGAACTACTTCAATTAAAAATTGACTAGATTTATAACTCCAAACCTATATATTGCAAAAGGCAAGCCCAACTATACACCACCCCTCCTCTGAACTGCTTGTATTTCTATTCTGTTTGAGTTATTTTTCTCCATCACATTAGGATTAGTAGTCAGAGTCTAGCAAGCTATGGGTTAGTGTCAGGGAATCAGTATTTCGAATGGAAAATTGGAAAATGAACACAATGTGTATGCAAATATGTGCTACACAAAAATCTTCCCATTCTCTTCCAGAAAAATTTATTGTAATTAACTCCGCCCCAAGTAATACAGAATTAGAGAAGAAGAGTTAGAAAATCTGTGAATACATATCTGGAATGGAATATGCTCAGGAGTTCACAACCTTGGAGGTGTTAGAGGAGTTTCCCAAAGTAAGGGACACGGTAAACATTTCTCAAATGTGGAGCTCTGGTGCCCTAAAGACTTCTTGGGAAACTGCCTATGTGGTTGGGCACTTGAAATATATATTGTTTTCAGGAGCTTTTGATTTCTTTCTAGTGAGACCATCAAAGCTGGGTCTGCATCTATGTGACCTGGAGGACATGGATTCTTATTTTCCAATGTACATGAGGTAGCAGTGCTGAATTCTCTCTTTGTAGGTAAACTGTGGCCATTGTGGGCTAAGTGTCTCCCTGGGGGACTGTGAAGCCATTTGGTCATCCTCCAATTTTCATGGTGTTTCTTGCTGCTGCACTGGGACTTTGGTATTTGCTTCACGATATACAAGGAGTTCAAATGGGACACAGTGGTGGAGGGAGTTCTGTCTTGTGCGGTGGGTCAGGGTTCTCAGGAGAATGCACCAAGCAAGCTTCTATCCCTCATAGCTTGCCCCCTTGTCCATAGAAACCTGGTTCTGAACATTGCCCTGAAACCTCTCCATATAACAATATGCCATTTCATTGAACATTCTGCTGGCTGCACCATGTCAGTCACAAGCAATTTGGAAGCTAATGGCAGATTGACATGGCCTCACAAAGATGTTTTATCATACACCTTCCCACCTCTGCTCTAGGCCCACCACTCAGTAGGCTCCAATTTACTGGTATATCTGTTCTACACCTTTTTTATGAATCCCAGTCAATCAAGGCACTGCCTGATAGATTCATGAATGATGTAGGACATCCAAATGTTCCCAGTGCGACCAGGTCATGGGAAATTCAAAAATTTCATGGTATTTATCTAGGCATTTTTCAAGGATGAAGTTGGAGGCACTGTGGGTTTTAATTCATTCGGGAACCATTAAATGGTGAGGATGCTCATTTCAATGAAGGCTATCGAGAACTCTCACAGGCAAGACTTTCCAAAGAGTGGCCTAAAGGTCACATGAAGCCAGGCTCATTGAGGTCTACAATGTGAGGTCCATGTTTGTTTTGATTCTCAACTATGGCTGACATGCCTTTAAGAATAAAATCATGTGATATCCTGGCTGAGATTCCCAGTGCTCTGTGGAAAGGTACCCTGGGTCTATATCTCAGTTTCCATGGGCGACTCTCATGCGTGTCCTCCTAAAATCCCAACACAAGTCATGGCAATACTTCTCTGAGGTCAGTTTCAGAACTCACTCTCTAAGGGGAATCACGCCACTGTTCAAGCCCAGGTGGACCCAGTCACCTCTTCCAACCGCCACACAAATGAAAACAATTGAAACCAAAAAAAATCCCACATGGCCCTCATTTTATTTCATATAGACACTGAACATAACCTCTTGCTAGAGGTTTCCATGAGGAGCACAGTACAAGACAGTATCCAAAATAAGCTCCCTTGCCCCTCATTTGCCTAAAGTTTGAGTGGCCTGGACACCCTTCCTGTGAAACAGGAGTGATCCAATAGGCCTGCATTTAATACTGCTCCACTTCTCCAATTTGAGGCCTACTGACTGTGGGATTTAGATTATTTATGTGTATTGGAGTCATGATAAAACTTAAGCACCAATGGGCTAGCCTCTGCAGGGCTTTAAAGAACTCAATAGGCCCAAAGGATCCTTATTCTCACTTGATGGAGGTCAGGAAACTTACAGAGAAAGACAAGAGAATTCACCCACAATGACTGCTCTGTTGGGCATTTTGGTGTTGGATGCATACATGGGATCTTTCTTTACATCCATCAGGTGCTGACAATCTAAGCCACAGCCTCACACTGGGCCAAGAGCCTGATTCAGACACATCCCTTTCCAAAGCAATTAAGCAAAGAGACACAGGTGATGCCCATTCATTTCCATTTGAAAACGGTTTTCTTCAGGCTTCACAAACGGGTTGGCCTGAGGCAAAGTCCTTCCTGACTCAGGGGAAAAGAACAATTGTTAAGCAAAAGGCCCAACCACGATTTCTCCACTGAGATGTTAGTAGTCACACTGATATCTGAGTTTTCTGAGGTGCTCGCCATTCCCTTCAGCTATCCAGTATAGGGCCATGTGACAGAGCTTGGTGGTGGTACATATCTTGGACACAAAACCATGAGCCTATTCTGGAGAGTGGCCAGAATTCAGGAAGAAAACTGAAACTTAGGAAGATAGCAGGTGTTACCCATTGATTATGCAAGCCCTGGTCCATTCATTAATTGGGCAGGATGAATGCTCAGAAGCTTTCTAATAGACAGGACACATCCATTGATGCATTCTTTTTTTCTAATGTCTACAACCACGGACACAGTGAGATACACAGACATAGAAACACACGCCCTGTGAAACGATTTAGTAGAAACATTTCACTCCAAACCACAAAACCGTCTTTCCTACCTATTCTCAGAACATGAGACAAAACCACAAACCCACACCAACACCCAAAAAGGCACCTGCTTCCCTCAAGTAGGTCTGTGACTATCCAGAGTGTCCTCTGACTTCTGGACCATACTATGTTCTCCCAAAATGGCCTGTCCTTTATCAGATCTGGTCTCCTTGGTCAACTCTGTGAAGTTGTCAGGAGCTAGTGGTGAGCCACTACCTGCTTTCTCAGGAATGGCCCCTCTTCAGAGCTTTTCTGGTATTTGGCCATTCTCACATCAGTAGGTACCAAGAAAGATTGACTCAGTCCTTGGTAAATCCAAACAAGTGAGCCCACAGGGACTGTGACTGAGACTGGCTTGGATGCCTGGCTTCCTGGATCCCATGTTCAGAGAGTTCCATCACCACGGAAGTGAGGTGAGGTCACTTCCTTCAGGAACTGAATGAGTTCACTGGCTTGGCAACCACTTTGTCCTAACAGTTTCTTCCAAGGGTCACATGAGATGGTGGCTGCCCCAACTTCCTGTGACACTTTCACAAGTTACATTGGTATATCAACCATAGGAACCTGGGAACAGCTCTCCACAGAGGCCTGGTTTGGTCCATCTTCTCTACATTAGGACGAGAGAGGCTGATTTGGACACAACCCTTCATCCTGGCCAGGTTGTTTGTCATGTAAGATGACTTTTACTCTCCCAGGTCCTTCATAGCTGCCTACGTCTTCTCCAGAGGACATTTCTGCATGGACCTTTGAGGTTCTCAGCAGGTGGAAGATCCACTATATTCCTGTATTGTAAGACTAACTCTGTCCCTCCTCTCTGTAATGTTAGATTGAGGGGAAAGTGTACGGTTAGTGTTAATAACATTTTCGATTTGGGTTAGGAATCATTCTGCTGGATGAATAATGGTATTGGGAACCTGTGATATGTATGAGAATATATAGGTGAAATACATGTATGAAAACAGAAATCTAGGTAAGTTTTGAAGCCCAGAAGAGAATTGGGCCCTTGATTGGGATACTTAGCTTTGAATTAGGTTCTGCACAGATGTGTCAGATTAATCAATATTCAATGGCCTAGGACCTTGTACCTTGGATGATTGAATGTAGAAGAGAACATCCAGTCAAAAAGGGATAGTCGGTAGTGAAAGGTTAATAAAATAGGTACTTGTCACTTCCTGTTTCTCTGTATGCTTAACAAAACACTTTTGAAATCTTGAGAACTCTTTGCTAAACTTGTTCCCAGAATGTGCTCTCCCCAACTGCCAAACTGCAGAATGTACTCCCTCACCCGTGTGCACGCACACTGCCCACTCACCCAGACCCATCAATAAACTTTCCTCCCTGCCCTCTCCAAGAAAATTATATAAACTCTGCTTAAGGTGTTCTCAGGGCTCTCATCTCTTTTCAATTGAGCTCTGAGCCCCAGCATGCTGGACCCCCAATAAACCCTTTGCTGTTGCATGTGACAATCTCTTTGTGGTCTCTTCCTCCAAGGCTTGCCCGACCTTTTCATATGGAGGTTCCACTGAAATCCAGCAGGGGCGAATGTGAGACCCCATGTGTCGTGGCTTTCACTATTTGTGTATCTTTCATTATGGGACAGAGCACTTCAATGCCTCTGTCCCTGACCATTGATCACTGGCCCAAAGTCCACATAAGGGCTCAGAATCTTTTTTATTTAGTAAAACACTGGACCTGGAAGACGCTCTGTGCCTCAGAATGACCCACCTTTCGAGTTGGATGGCCTCTAGAAGGATCTTTCTACTTCCCACTAATTTAAAAAGTTAGAGATATTGTCTTTTAGCCAGGGCCACATAGCCATCTGGATCATTCCGCCATATATCTTAACTTTGCAGGACCTCTGCAAATCTCCTCCTCCATGGGTGAAGCCTTTCCTTGCCGCTGCCCCTGCTCCTACTCCTTCCCCCATGATCTCTCAAACCCTCTGCTCTTCTTCCTTCTCCACCCTCTGTTCTCCCTGAGTCAAAAGATTTGACTCTACTGGATTCTCCTCCCCCTCCTTATCCCCTGCCCTCTTCCCCCAATCCCCAACACCCTCTAAGTGATTCCCCTGCTGCTGACTCAGCCTCTCTGCAATTGGAGGAGCACAGCACCCTCCAGATAGCTCCCCAGTGGCACACACAGCCCTTCCTTCCCTTGAGGAAGCTGGCCCGGCTATAGGAACTCGCCAGCAGTGAATAGTTGAAAACACTGGAACTCCCATGATGCTCCCCCTCCATCCCTATGGGCCAAAGATTGACGACGGCCATGGGGGAAAAAATGCAAGCCTACCAGTTTTGGCCATTCTCCTCTTCAGACGTACATAATTGGAAATATAACAATCCCCCTTTTTCTGAGCACCCCACCTGGCACACAGGTCTGGTTGAGTCATTGATGTTTTCACACTAGCCTACTTGAGATGACTGCCAACAACTCATAGGGACTGTCTTCATGACAGGGGATCAAAATAGAATACTCCTGGAAGCTGGAAAAAAATATCCTCTGACCAGATGCGTGACTGACACAACTTCCCAAGATAATCAAAGCCAGCTTTCCTTTGAACCAACCAAACTGTGGCCCCCAAATCTTTGAAGGTAGGGAGCATCTGTTCACTTATCACTGGGCTCTAATAGTGGGTTCCCGTGCGGCCGCTAGGCGACCAACTAATTAGGCCAAGGTAAGAGAGATTATTCAAGGGCCTGAAGAACCTCTCTCTATGTTTCTAGAGAGAATTATGGAGGCATATAGAAGATATACTCCTTTCAATCCTCAGGCAGAGGATCAAAAGTCATCTGTCACAATGGCCTTTATTGGGCAAGCTGCCCCGGATATTAAAAGAAAGTTAAAATGCTTAGATGGATTACAAGATATGACTTTGAGAGATTTAGTCAGAGAAGCCGAGAAGGTATACTTTAAGAGAGAAACTGAGGAAGAGAAGGGAACAAAGGGAGGATAAAAGAAACAAAAGACAGACTAAGGTGCTGACTAAGGTCCTGGTCACAACAACAAATAGGCCAGAAATTAAGAAACAGGGAGACAGGAAGGGATACCTGGGCCCACGCCAGAGGCCACTCCTTGCCTCAGATCACTGTGCCTACTGTAAAAAAAAGGACACTGGGCCAAAGAGTTCCCTAGAAAGAGATAGCCACTCCTGCCAGCCATTCTGACTCTTGAGGATGACTCCAAAAGTCGGCCCTATCATCCCCTCCCGGAGCTCAGGGTAACTTTTGAAGTGTAGGGGACCCCAGTAAACTTTGAAGTGGATACAGGGGCAATATCCTCAGCCCTTAAGGCCCCATTGGGCCATCTATCAAACAAAAGGTCTCTAGTTCAAGGGGCAAATGGCAGTAAGTATCGGGCTTGGACAACTAAGAGGACCATGGACCTGGGAAAAGGAAAATCCATCAATCCTTCCTAGTAATCACAGAATGCCTGGCCCCATTTA
This sequence comes from Callospermophilus lateralis, assembly GCF_048772815.1. Lineage (NCBI taxonomy): Eukaryota > Metazoa > Chordata > Mammalia > Rodentia > Sciuridae > Callospermophilus > Callospermophilus lateralis. Next base: position 223,914 of record NW_027512534.1, on the reverse strand, counting down.
TGGGCAGAGATCTGCTCACCAAGCTCTGGGCCAAAATAACTTTTCACCCTGAAGGCAACCAAGTGGGATTTCTAAATCCTTCAGTAAAAACTCCTATAGTCATGGCTCTAACTATGTCAGTAGAAAATGTACATCAACTCACTCAACTTTGTTCAAAGAAACTGCAGGCATTCCTGAAGGATCAAGAACAGAGTTTTCCACTAACCAAATCACAGCAAAAGGACTGAATGGGTAACAAAAGCCTGTCGGGTCCATCAATTGGTTTATGCTTACCCTTCCAAGCTTCCTGGAGGAAAGCACCTAGGAGGAAAAAGACCAGGACAATTCTGGGAAGTGAACTTTACTGAAATTAAGCATGCAAAGTATGGACTTAAATATCTCCTAGTCTTTGTAGATACATTTTCAGGATGGATTAAAGCCTTCCCCACCAAAAAAAAAAAGAAAGAAAGAAAGAAAGAAACAGCACAAATGGTGGTCAAGAAGATCCTGGAATATTTTTTTCCAAGATACGACCTGCCTAAGGTAACAGAGTCTGATAATGGACCTGCATTCATGACCCAGGTACGTTAGGGGTTAGCCAGTACCCTGGGGATTACATTGTGCTTATAGACCACAGAGTGCAGGACAGGTAGAATGAATGAATAGAACCATTAAAGAGACCTTAATGAAATTAAGCTTAGAGACCGACATAAAAGATTGGACAATGCTTCTGCCTTATGCAATGTTTCATGCAAGAAATTCTCTCTCTGTTTCTTTGTGTAACCTTACCCACTATGAAATTCCCTATGGGGCCCCTATTCCAGTAAGGGACCTAACCCAACTCTAAGACCTAACGATCCCTTCCACACCACCATGCTTGACAGACTTACAGCTGTTGAAAGAACTCAGCGATACCTGTGAAAACAGCTGGCCACTGCCTACCAACCTGGAGATGAGGGGACTCCACATCAATATCAAGTAGGAGACTTTGTCTATGTAAGACAACATCAGGTGTCATCCCTGGAACCCCACTGGAAAGGACCATACCAGGTTCTACTTATAACAACTACAGTGGTAAAGGTAGACAGAATCACTTCCTGGATCCTGGCCTCTCATCTCAAGCCTGCACCCTGTCCAGACTCTGCCTGGAAACTGGAAGAGACTGGTAACCCTTTCAAATTGTGTATTCGCCAGGTGGATGAAGCTATAGAGTCTCTCCTTGACCACCAGTAGTTCTAACCCTCATCAGCCCTTTCAGCAGCGATGGCTGATCACAAATCCTACTGGAGAAGAAGTATAATCTATCTCACATATAGCCCACTTTGGGAACTGGTGGCCATTTCTCCACCCAGACATTTGTTAGCTGGCTATAGGTCTTTCCTATTAGGATATCCCTAATGAAGAGGATCCCACTAAAATTCCATTAAATACCTTTTGTACCATAAATAATGGAAACAAACATTATGGATGTCGGGACAGGTAAGCCAGGTGCAGGTTGGCTAGCCTAGATTACTATGTTTGCCGGGCAGACATTCAAAGCCACAAACAGCAACAGCTGTGTGGAGGAAAAGCCAATTTCTCCTGTAAGTCATGGGGATGTGAGCATACAGGGGCTTCCTGATGGAACCCGAACTCCTCATCAAATTCTGTACACAGCATTGGCCATATGACCAATTAGATAACCAAAACCCATGGCCCCCAGAGGGGTCTCTAGATCCTCAAATACTGTGTGACCTTTTTAACTTCTGCAAGTGCTCAAAAGGGTAAAAGGAGATTCCCCTATGTGGAGGCCTTTTCCCTCCTTCGCTCACATCCTGAACTATGCTTCTCCAATAGATCCTCACCCTCAGCCTTCTTCTCCAGACTATCTGCTGTCACTCCAAACTCAGCAACCTGATTTCTTCCCTTCAATTACTAGATCAAAAACCCAAACCAACACCGGTTCTCAGACCATTGCCCTCTGGCTGAGAAGCAGGTACTGAGGTACCCCTCCACCGACTCACTCCTCTCTTCTCTTGTCACTGCCTGCACTGGGTCCCACCAGGTCTTCTTTCCAGCTAACCCATAGCTCAAACCAGCTGAGGAGAGCCCTCAGACCCTTATCCAAATGTAATGAAAATGGCCTTTAAAGTTGCTCTTTCATCACTGAAAACAGGTTACTAAAAATTTAAAGTCCCTCACAGGCTTTGTGGATACTCACTCCCTTCTTCCCCTCAGCTCTACCTGTTCTACTGCTCAAGTTTTGTTGCTAGGAATATCCCAAACCCCTTTCCCATTATTCTTTTACATCTCTCCTTTCTCATTCTCAGATCCATGAAGCTGCTCTAAGCCCCGAATTCTCTGTCTCCCCCCTCTGTACCAGGCCCACAGAAAAGTTTTCACTGACCTTCTCCAGGAGTCTTCACCATGGCTGACTTTAGGACTTTCAGCAAAACAGTCCCTATAAACGATTTCAGTGTAGATAACCTTCCTCTTTTAATGTTGCCCTGTTCCACTTGGCCACTGGCTAAAAATAATCAGCACTCCTAAGCTAGACACCCCCTTACTAGTTTTTCACAAAATATGTGAACAATTCCTCTGGCCTTGAAATGGGGCTTCACAGAGATGGCAACATTTCTAAGATAAAGAAGTTACCATCTGGGCTTTATGGTAACAGCTGGCAAGGGGAAAAAAAGAAAGGGAAGTAAAAGCTCTCCCCCACCCAGTTGTCCTTGAAAAGTTAACTTGCCCAGAACAGAGAAAAAAAAAAACAGAAACAAAAACAGCTTTTTGTGAACTTCTGCAGAGTGTGATCTTCTGAGCCACTTCTCTTACATGTTGGGTACAAAATTCTGAAACTAGCTAAACTTGGAATTCAGAAGATTAATTGATTACAACCGAAGCAATGCCCTCTGAATCTGGGTGCAACCAAATAGGACTGTTTCACTGTCTTTGGTGCTATCTTAGGTGCCTTGCCTTGTCCGTCCCTACAACAGTATAATTCTATATACTAAAACATTGTTGATGTTTTCATGAAAAAAAACGGATGTGATTAATTGTGTAATGGTGCATATGTTACCCAGAATGCTCTATCATGATGCAGGTTCATTTGAAGATCGAATAGGTGGGACATACAACCCGGTTTCACTGGGAACATATGTCCCTCACTTTAGCCATCCTATAAAGAATAGGAGTTGCCACAAGGGTGGGCACAGGAACCACTGCCCTGGTCAATGGGACACAACAAATGACCCAGTTAGAAGCAGAAATAGACCAAAACTTAAATATATTAGAAACCTCCATAACAGCTTTGCAGGAATCTTTAACCTCTTTCTCTGAAGTTCTTTTACAGAACAGTTGAGGGTTGGACCTCCTCTTCATGAGTGAAAGGGACCTTTGTGCTGCATTGAGGGAAGAATTTTGTGTGAAGTTGTCAGAAGCCAGTGGTGAGCTACTACCTGCTTTATCAGGAAAGGCCCCTCTTCTTAGCTTTCCTGTCTTTTGGCCATCCTCACATCAGTAGGTACCAAGAAAGACAGACTCTGTCCTTGGTAAATCCAAAAAAAGTGAGACCACTGGGACTGGGACTGGGACTGGTTGTGCTTGCCTGGCTTTCTGATTCCCACGTTTAGAGAGTTCCATCACCCAGGACGTTATGTGAGGTAACCTCAATCAGGAAGTGAATGAAGTCACTGCCTTGGCAACCACTTTGTCCTAAGAGTTGCTTCCAAGGGTCCCATGAGATGGAGGGTGCCCCTACTTCCTGTGACATTTTCACACGTTGGAATGGTATATCAACCATAGGCACCCGAGAACAGCTCTCCACACAGGCCTGGTTTGGTCAATCTTCTCTACATTAAGATGAAAGAGGCTGATAAAGACACATCCCTTCATTCTGACCAGGTTGTTTACCACGGAAGTTAAGTTTTCCTCCCTCAGGTCCTTCATAGCTGCCTACAACTTCTCCAGAAATCATTTCTGCATGGTCCTTTGAGGATCTCAGCAGGTTGAAGGTCCCCTACATTCCTGTAGTGTAAGACCAACTTTTTCCCTGCTATTCTGTAAAGTTACATTGAGGGAACAGTGTATGGTTAGGGTAATAACAGGTTTTATTTGGGATAGGAATCATTCTGCTGGATGAATAATGGTATTGGGAACCTGTGATATTTACAAGAATATATAGGTGAAATATAAGTATAAAAACAGAAATCTAGGTAAGATTTGAAGCCCAGAAGAGCATTGGGCCCTTGATTGGGATACTTAGCTTTTAAATATCTTCTAAACAGATGTCTCAGATAAATCGATATACAAGGGCATAGGACCTTGAAAATTGGATGATTGAATGTAGAAGAAAACATCCACTCATATAGGCATAGTTGGTAGGATTAGGAAGATAGTCAGTAGGTTTAGGAAGAAAAGTGAGTATAGGATTTGGACAAAAAGTTCTTTAGCAATAGGGTTTGCGGTAGAGAGTGAATGTAAATGTCACCACATGTGAAGAGTCAGACACAATGATGAACTGGGGAAAATATATGGGGAAGCAGATATCAATGGATATATTAAGAAATCAGGCAAAGTATAAATTGAGTGATAGGATTAGACATTTTCAACAGGGTAGAGGTTGAGTATAAAATCTTAGAAAGAATCAAATATTTAGTCACCAATAGGATTCACATTTGAGAGAATTAGGCAATCTGGACATGGATATTGTTAGTAATCCATGCACACTTTCCATTTAGGCTTTGGCACAGTCATAAGTGTGAACTTTGCATTTTGTTTCCAGAATATTACTGTGATAAAGTGCATTTGTAGATCAGGTGACATGAGTATTTCTTCCACCATTTCTGTGGGCAATATTTTGAAGGTGTATAAATTAGTATAGGGTGTACAAATAGGTGTTCCCTGTGTCTAGGAATATAGATAAAATGAATGAATAGACCATACTGTGAATAAATAATATTACTGGTTCCAACTTTAAATATTGGATTGAATTGATATTTACAAATTTACAGGAAATCTTATATTGAGATACATACATTCATTACAACCATTTATACATCTAATGGTAATATTAGGTTTATGGTTTATCATGAAGAGTGTGTGAGTTTTGCTTTAAAAGTGATTATTGAAATCTAAAATAAAATGAAGTATCATGAAAAGACCAGTCAAAAAACATAGAGGAATACTTGTGTACTGAAGCAAGAAGTGATTAAAAGTGAAACAAAAGCCTATCAATTTGCAAAATTGTGAATGAAATATATATCCTATGATGTGCATAAACTGAAGAAATAGTCATGTGACAGTGTTGAATAAAAATGAAGGTCAAAATACACATCATGTCCCATAGGAATCTACTTGCATTGATGTTAAAGTGGGTCAGTTACTGTAGAAAAATTAGGACTTCTATGCACCATTCACTGAATTTTGATTTCAGTACTAGGATACAATATGTATTTAAGGTGGATGAATATTTCTGAAAATAACTTTGTTAACATTTGGTTATAAATCCACATTCATGAATATGAATGCATTTAGGGATTGTATAATAAGACACATATATTTTACATTCTGAAAAATCTGGAGAGTGTGTGTGTGTATGTATATATATATATATATATATATATATATATATATACACATACATATGTATGTATATATATGTATATACATATGTATGTATATATATGTATGTATATATATATATATATATATATATATATATATATAGAGAGAGAGAGAGAGAGAGAGAGAGAGAGGCATTAAAAGGTAGCAATATATATGCCAATCGAAATTCATCATGAAATATATAACATCCACAGATCCAAAACTATTCATTTTACTGAACATGGATTTATGTATTATATTGTTCAACAAGGAAGCTCACCCATAGTTTTAATTTTCAATTCCAACAACGTTTAGGAGGAGTGACCTCTTCTAAAAATTTGTATCTGCCAAGTCAGCCATCTAACAAAAATGTACATGTGATACCAGGTAGGATTCTATATGTACATACAAAAATACATGTGCTGAATAGGCTACAGATAAATGGAGATAGGAATTCACATTTTTGTTAACTATAAAACACATGGAGAACTATTTCAATTTAAAATTGACTAGATTTATAACACCTACCCTTTATCATGCAAAAGGTAAATCCAACTATACACCATGCCTCTCTAAACTGCTTGTATTTCTATTCTGTTTGGGTTCTTTTTCTCCATCACTTTAGGATTGCTGCAATCTGGCTGGGCACAATTCAGGAGCCACTTGTCAAAAGAAACTAACCTTACTTTTAGAACCACACATGACTAAAAATTAGCTCCTCGGGAAAAACCCTCAGAGCCCAACTGCCACTACTGGCTTCCCACAAGCTCTCAACCTCCACACTCCTTCTCTTGAGGTCGATTGGCTGGGTCGTGTGTGCAGAGCCCAAAAAGTCCCACAGTGAGCAGCTCCGTTGTCTGAAAGGGTGGGGAAACAGCCCAATGGCATTACCACAGAGGAGCCAATCAGCTAGATATTGCTGGGGCTGCTGTGAGCCAATCATCAGCTTGCAGTCTGAAAGGGTGGGGAAACTGCTCAATGAGCATCTCCAATGAGCATCACCGCAGAGGAGCCAATTAGCTTGATGTTGCTGGGGCCGCTGTTAGCCAATCATCAGCTGGCAGTCTGAAAGTTTGTTTGGCCCCTTGGGCTGTGCCTCTCAACACCTCCCCCTCTCTGTTTAAAGAACAAGCATGTGGCTTAGGGACCATGCCTGCCTTAGGTTGTCCAATAGTACATATGGTGCTTACCCATTATCGAATGAGCTGACCTCAAGGTATCAGCCTCCAGTCTTAGATTGGTACCATTGCAATTGGATCTTACCCGTCACTAGCTACAGGTCCAGTATACAGTCACACCTGTGGAGAGGTCTTTGTACCAGCGGGGGGTGAGGTTCTTTGTCTCACCACTGTTGGCCCCCAAATTTTAGCTGAACGACCATGACAGCAGAAGGGAGGAAGATACACCAAGCCAATTGACGGCTCCTTTTGGAAAAATTGTACCACCGATGACATCATCAGCAAAAATACCCTAACACTACCACAAGTCAATTCACCAACATATTGTTCACAATGCATGCAGGTGAGTTCACAATGCATACAGGTGATACATAGTCCAGGCAAGTTCTGCAAGCAGTTCAGTGATGGCTATTGCAGAAGCTGTAGATTGGTTTTATCTTTGTCTTTACAGGCACTGGGATGAAGATAGGAATTTTGGCAATAATGGCCAAAGAAAAATTATGTAACATTCCAGAAGGTACTAAAAGAAAACAATTTTCTTAACAATTTACATTGTCTTGAAGAGAATTATTAAATATAATGAAAAGAAATTGTGAAAGTAAACAAACAGATCTGTTAACCTCCTTTTTTGTACACATTTTAAAACAATCCTCAACAGGTGTTTACCCAATTTAAATTAAAACATTTACATCAAGTGTATAAAAATATATTTGGATCCATTTTTTCATGAGCGCTCATCATATATGATATATGGACATACGTACACTCAAACATATAACAAAAAACACAAGTGTGCACAAGTAATATAATACATACAACACATAACATAAGAGTAAAGGCCTTATAACATTTTACAGGTGAAATCTCCATTGCAATGTCTAAAAACTCTATAGTCCAAAAATAGAACTGATCAGCAAAACATTAACCTAGGTTTGTATGAGCTCAAAAAACAAAATAGAACTTCATGACATGGGAAAGGGTAATAATAAAATAGATATTGAAAAAAGCATCCTGGATTTGTCACAGATGTAAGAATAGCCAAACTGGAGTTCTGGATATCAGCTGTTATGGATTTGAGCCAAATCATATTCTTTTAATCTTTAGAAATCACTTTAGTTAGTCTCTCTGGAATCCAAATCGGCTGCTGTTCTCCCTGTGGAAACACACAAACAGACCTCCAACTCCAGACAATTACTGGGTCAGGACATTTCCATTGTCCTGTTAGAATATCCTTCCAAAGTACCTTGGGCTTATGTACATTTTTTGGACACATATGCCTTTCCACAGGACTAAGCCCTGATGAATCCAAATTTCCAAAGTTTAGAGTAAAAAGGGTTATTTTAACTTTATCTTTGGGGTATATATACCCCTTCCCAATTCCTTTTTTTTCGTTTAATTAGTACGTTTTAATAGTTTGATGAGCTCATTTAACTATGCCTTGTCCCTGCGGATTGTATGGGATTCCTGTTATATGAGTAATGCAAAATGATGAGCAAAATTCTTTAAAGGAGGTAAAAGTATAACCAGGGGCAACATCTGTTTTTAACTGTTTTGGAATGCCCACAGTGGCAAAATATTGTAAGCAATGAGCTATAACATCTTTAGTTTTTTTTCTCCGGCATGAAGGGAGTCCATCAAAAATTCAGAAGAAGTATCAACTGTAACATGCAAATATTTTAATTTTCCAAATTCTGGCAAGTTTGTGACGTCCATCTGCCAAATATGGTTAGGTATCAATCCTCTAGGATTGACTCCAAGATTAACTTGTGGTAAAATGGTCACACAATTTTGACATTGTTTTATTATTTGTCTAGCTTGTTCCTTAGTTATTTTAAAGCGCTTATGTATAGTATTAGCATTGACATGGAATTTTTTATGAAAATTTGTAGCTTCTTCTACTGTAGAGAAAATATGTATGTCATGCGTAGTTTTATCTGCTAAATCATTACCCAAACTAAGGTCTCCAGGCAATCCTGTATATGTCCTGATATGCCCTATAAAGGACGGATCTTTTCTGTCCCAGATTAGACTTTGTATAGTGGAAAGAAAAGAGAAAACAGGAGAGGAAGGGGAAATTTGTTTCTTCCTAAGATTATATATTCAAACTCAACCCTGTTGAAAATGCATAATCATATCACTCACTTTATACTTTGCCTGATTTCATAATGTCTCTAAAGATATGTGGTTTCCTGCATATTTTCACCAGTTCACCATTGTGACTGACCCTTCACATGAACTTATGTTCACTTTCACTCTCTAACCACAACCCTAATGCTCCAGAACTTTTGTTCCAAATCCTATACTCACTCTTCTTCCTAAACCAACTCTGTACCTAATTCTACCTACTATCCGTTTTTGACTGGATGTTCTCTTCAACATTCAATCATCCAAGCTACAAGATCCGATGCCATTGTATATCTATTTATCTGAGACATCTGTACACAATGTAAATCAAAGTTAAGTATCCCAATCAAGGGCCCAATGCCCTTCTGGGCTTCAAAATTACCTAGATTTCGGTTTTCATTCATATATTTAACCTCTATATTTTTATAAATATCTCAGGTTCCCAATACCATTATTCATCCCGCAGGATTATTCCTAACTCAAATCAAACATTTTATTAGCCCTAAGAATACACTGTTCTATCAACCTAAATTTAAAGAAAAGCAGGGACAGAGTTGGTCTTACAATACAGGAATGTAGGGGATCTTCCACCTGCTGAGAACCTCCAAAGTCCATGCAGAAATGAATCCTGGAGAAGATATAGTCAGCTATGAAGGATCTGCGAGAGCAAAAGTCATCTTCCATGGCAATCACCCTGGTCAGGATGAAGGAATGTGTCTGAATCAGCCTCTCTCTTCTTAATGTAGAGGAGATTGACCAAACCAGGCCTGTGTGGATAGCTATTCCCGGGTTCCTAAGGTTGACATACCATTCTAACTTGTGAAAGTTTCAAAGGAAGTAGGGGAAGCCTCCATCTAATGGGACACTTGGAAGCAACTATTAGGACAAAATGGTTTACAAGGCAGTGAATTTATTCAGTTCCTGAAGGGAGTGACCTCACCTCACTTTCTTGGTGATGGATCTCTCTGAACTTGGGATACTGGAAACCAGGCACATAGAGCCAGTCCCAGTCCCAGTCCCAATGGGCTCACTTGTTTGGATTTACCAAGGACAGAGTCAGTCTTTCTTTGTACCTACTGATGTTAGGATGGCAAAAGCAAGGAGAGCTCTGAAGAAGGGCCTTTCCTGAGAAAGCAGGTAGTGGCTAAACACTAGCTTCTTTCAACTTAACAGAGTAGGTCAAGGAGAACAGACCTGAGACAGGACAGGACTTTTCAGGGGAAAATTGTATGGCCCACCAGTCAGAGGACACTCCCTAGAGTCACAGACCTACTTGGGGGAAGGAGGTGCCAATATGGGTGTGGTTTTGGGTTTATGATTTTGTCTCATGTTCTGAGAATAGGTAGGAAAGGTGGTTTGTTTTTTTGGGTTGAACTGTTTCTAGTAAGACGTTTGACAAGGCGAGTGTTTCTATGTCTGTGTATCCCACTATGTCCGTGGTTGTAGACATTAGAAAAGAGAATGCATCAATGGATTTGTCCTGTCTTGTAGAAAGCTACCCAGCATTCATCCTGCCCAATTAATGAATGGATTTCAGCTTTCCTTAAGGATGGGCAACACCAACGATCTTAGTAATTTCCAATTTTCTTTCTGAATTCTGGCCAATCTCCAGAATAGGCTCATGGTTTTGTGTCCAAGATATGTACCACCTCCAAGCTCTGTGACATGGCCATGTACTGGATAGATGAAGGGAATGGCGAGCATCTCAGAAAACACAGATATCAGTGTGACCAGTAAACTCTCAGTGGAGAAACCCTTCTTTGAGCCTTTTGCTTACATAATGTTCTGTTGCCTTGAATGTCAAGAAGTTCTTTGTTTCGGACCACCCCTTTGTGAAGCCTGAAGAAAACAGTTTTCAGATGGAAATGAATGGGCATAACCTGTGGCTCTTTGCTTAATTGCTTTGGAAATGGATGAGTCTGAATCCAACTCTATGCCCTGTGTGAGGCTTTGTCTTAGATTCTCTGCAACTGATAGATCTAAAGAAAGATCCCATGTGTGCATCCAAAACCAAAATGGCCAAAAGAGCAGTCATTGTGGGTGAAGTTTCTCTCCTTCCTCTGTTAGGTTCTTGACGTCCATCAAGTGAGAATTGGGATCCTTTGGGTCAAATGAGTTTTTCAAAGCACTGCAGATGTGTTTGGGTTTTCTTATGACTGAAATTCACATAAAGAATCTACACCTGACAGTCAGTAGGCCTCAAATTGCAGAAGAAGATCAGTATTAATGGCAGGCGTATTTGATCAATCCTGGTTCACTGGAAGGGTTTCCAGGCCACCCTGACTTTAGGCAAATTAGCGGCAAGGGAGCATGTTTTGGACACTGTCTTGGGCTATGCCCCTCATTGAAACGTCCAGCCAGAGGTTATGATGAGTGTCTATATGGAAGAAGATGAGGGCCATTGGGGAGTGTTTTGGTTTTAATTGTGGTCATTTGTGTGGCATTTGGAAGAGATGACTGGGTCCACCTGGGCTTGAACTCTGGTGTGATTCCCCTTAGAGACTGAGTTCTGGAACTGAGCTCAGAGAAGTATTGCCATTAATTGTGTTGGGATTTTATGAGACCACGCATAAGAGTCGCCCTTTAAACTGAGATCTAGCATTGAAGTGCTCTGTCCCATAATGAAAGATCCACAAACAGTGAAAGCAACGACACATGAAACAGACAAGACAAGACAATAAAGACAGGCAATGGACGTCCAACACTGAGATCAGGACTGAGTAGCCGGCAATAACCAATGGGCTGGCAATACCGAATCCAAAACAAAATATCACTGAGTCGAGGAATCTATTATAACTAAATTTCCCAAGTCCTCTGGAGCGTCCTCCAGGAACGTGGCCTGTGGCTCTGTGTCACGTCTGTCAGCCACTGTCGGAGAGAGCTCACATTCTTCATCAATAGCCATTTTTCCAAGTCCTAACCTGAAACCTGAAACCAGGAATAGGAGACTTACTTACCCCAAAAGTAGCCCGTTTCGGTCTCTCATCCGCCGCTGCCAGATATCAGTGGAAACATCATGTGTAAAGGTCGGGCGTGCATTGGAGGAAGAGACCACCAAGAAACTGACTCATGAAACAGCAAAGGGTTTATTGGAGTTCCAGCATGCTGGGGCTCAGAGCTCACTTGAATACAGCAGAGAGCCCTGAGAAGAGCTTGAGCAGAGCTTATATACTTTCCTTGCCGAGGGCAAGGAAGGAAGTTTATTGATGGGTCAGTGGGAGTGGGCAGTTTGCATGCAACCAGGTGAGAGAGTAAATTCTGCAGTTTGAAAACTGGGGACAGCACATTCTGGGAACAAGATTAGCAAACAGTTCTCAAGATTTCAACAGTGTTTTGTTAAGCATAGAGAAAAACAGGAAGTGACAAGTACCTATTTAATTAACCATTCAATAACAACTATACCTTTTTAAATGGATGTTCTCATCTACATTCAATCTTCCAAGGTACAGGGTCCTATGACATTGTATATCAATTTACCTGAGACATCTGTGAAGAACGTAATTCAACGCTAAGTATCCCAATTAAGGGCCCAATGCCATTCTGGGATTCAAATCTTACTTAGATTTCTGTTTTCCTACATATATTTCAACTATATATTCTTATACATATCGCAGCTTCTCAATAGAATTATTCATAAACAGAATGATTCCTAACCCAAATCAAACATGTTATTAACCCTAACCCTACAGTGTTCCCTCAATCTAACTTTAAAGAAGAGCACGGACAGAGTTGGTCTTATAATACAGGAATGTAGGGGATCTTTCACCTGCTGAGAACCTCAAAGGTCCATGGAGAAATAAGCCATGGAGAAGATGTAGGCAGCTATGAAGGACCTGAGACAGCAAAAGTCATCTTCCATGGCAAACAACCTGGTCAGGATGAAGGGATGTCTCTGAATCTGCCACTCACACCCTGTGAACTGCGCCACTTCACAGGTGAATAACGAGTTAGAACGACAAAAAATTATCTTGTTAGGATCTTACAGAAAAATGGGTGTCCACCGAAACCTAGAAGAATGATTTCCACCAATGAGGTCCGGTAATTGAGTCTCAAACACGAGCCAAATGTGCGACCGGAGATCTGGGCTGACAAATCTGTGTGGCCTGCCCCGTGGCTAGAGACAGCAGGGCACCACCTAGAAGCGACCAGCCGGCAGTGAGAAACGTTGCTGCAGATTCTGTGGAATCCTGCTGGCTGACCTCCAACTGAGCCCCGGGCTGAGTTTGGGATTTCAGACGGGGAAGGAAGTGCTACAGTTCTATCCCCCCACAATAAAAACTCCACCAAGGAAACCAACGGCCACCATCTTGGAGAGCAGAAGTAACCACCGCCACTCTCCAACAGATTGCAACAATAAAACAGGTTTGTGTTACTCAGCTCATCTCCCATACAGCAGGAAATTCACATAAAATCTCTCTTAGGCTTTCCATTGGAGAGATTATCAGAGAGAGCCTGCATAAAGACATCGGGAAAACTAGAGGCACCTGACCTTCAACTTCCCCTCCCATCAGAGGCGAAAACAAAACCTGTGTAGCCAGAGCTGGGAGAGGGGAAAGAGGAAAAAATCAAAACAATAGAGTGCCGGGGTTCCCCATAGACACCATCCACACCCAAGAAACGGCAGGCCCATAGGACAGTATGAGCTGCCGAGAGGCATCACTCAGGGGAAATCTGGTCTATCACGAGAAACCAGGACTAGCAGGAGATAACTGGGAGGCTGGAGAACGCCGGCCCACTGGTCACAAACAGCCCGCTGCTGGTGCGACTGGGTGGCTGGTGCCCGCCTGCCTAACAGCGACCAATCGCCCGCTGGCTGCACGTGCAACTGGGTGGCTAGAGATCTCCCGCCCACCAGTGACAGCCCACCCGCTGACTGTGTGACTGGACAGCTGGAGACCGCCCGCCCGCCGGCGACCGGGAGTTGAAAACAAACAGAGATAGATCAGTCCCAGCCCACTCCCATTTGAACACCCTGGCAAGGAGCCTGGGGCCCGCCATAGCAGACAGGTGACATCACTGGAGCTCGGCCATCGCAATTCCTTCCAAGCAGAATTCACTTTAGCAGGCATAGTCTACCAACACAAAGGAGAGACAACAGATATATTAAACCAAAACAAATCTATAGAATAGAGCAGAAAAACAGCAATCAAATAGAGATGGAAAACAATGTGAACATCATGAAAAAACAAAGGAAAAAAATGTGTACAAACAATGCAGGACAACTTAATTCTACAGGAGGACCTAGAATCATCAGAAACAGGGATAGGGAAAAAAACTCAAGGCTTACCTAACTCAGATGGAAAGGGATATTAGAGAATACATGAATCAGCAAGTCCTAGCAATAAAAGTATATTTTGAAAATGAATTAAACAAATTCAAATGGCAAAGAACAAGCTTTACCAGGAGATAGAGATCTTAAAAAAAAATCAAACAGTAATCCTAGAAATGCAGGAAACTATTAATTAAAACTCAAAAGAGAATATTACAAATAGACTAGATCAAATAGAAGTCAGAACATCAGATAATGACGACAACGTTTATCAACTTGAAAAGAATATAGTCAACACAGAAAAGATGCTTAAGTCCCAAGAGCAGTCTATTCAAAAGATATGGGATGTCATAAAAAAACAAATTTCACAGTCATCGGGATAGAAGAAGCCATAGAGATTCAAACCGAAAGAATGGACAACATATTAAATGAAATAATTCTAGAAAACTTCCCAGAGATGAAAGATGGAATGGATTGCTAAATCCTTGAAGCCTACAGGACCCCAAACATTCAAAACCATAATAGACCAACTCCAAGACATATAATTATGAAGATAGCCAACATACAAAACAAGGAGAGAATATTAAAAGCTACGAGAGAAAGGAGGCGGATTACATTCAGGGGTAAACCAATTAGATTAACGACTGATTTTTCATCACAAACTTTGAAAGTGAGAAGATCCTGGAACAATGTATTTCAAACACTGAAAAATAATGAATTCCAACAAAGAATAATGTATCCAGCAAAATTAAGCTTCAGATTTGACAATAAAATTAAAATCTTTCACAATGAATAAAAACTAAAAGAATTCACACCCATAACACCAGCACTGCAAAGGATTTTGGGCAAAATACTACAAGAAGAAGAATTGAAAAATAGTGCCCCAAACTAACAGTGGGAGGTATCTCAGTAAAGGGGGAGGAAAATAACCAAAAAGTAAAAACTAGCCAAACTAAAATAAATAAATAAATTAACATGAATGGATGTACAAATCATATTTCAATTGTAACCTTAAATGTTAATGGCCTAAACTCACCATTCAAGAGACATAGGGTAGTAACCAGGAACAAAAAAACAAATCCAACAATATGCTGCCTTCAGGAGACTCATATGATAGGTAAAGACATACACAGGCTGAAAGTAAAAGGTTGGGAAAAATCATACCACTCACAGGGCACACGGAAGCAAGCAGGAGTGGCCAAACTCATGTCAAATACAATCAACTTCAAACCTATGTTAATCAAAAGGGATAAAGAAGGACACTATATAACGTTAAAAGGAACCATCCACCAACATAACATAACAATTACCAATTTGTATGCAGCAAACAAATGAGCTGCCACACTCATAAAACAAACTCTTCTCAAGTTCAAGAGTCAAATAGACTACAACATAATAATTATAGGTGATGTCAACAGACCGCTCTCACCATTAGACACATCCTCTAGACAAAAACTGAATAAAGAAACTATAGAACTCAACAGCACAATCAATAACCTAGACTTAACCAACATATATAGAATATATCAACCATCATCAAGTGGATACACCTTCTTATCAGCAGCAGATGGATCCTACTCAAAGATAGACCATATATTAGGTCATAGGGCAACTCTTAGTAAATATAAAGGCGTGGAGATAAAACCATGCACCATATCAGATCATAATGAAATGAATCTGGAAATCAATGATAAAAGAAGGAAGGAAAAATCCTACAGCACATGGAAAATGAACAATATTCTACTGAATGATCAATGGGTTACAGAAGACATTAAGGAGGAGACAAAAAAATTCTTAGAGACAAATGACCATAAAGACACAACCTACTGTAATCTATGGGACACAATGAAAGCAGTTTTAAGAGGAAAATTCATTTCTTGGAGTTCTTTCCTCAAAAAAAGAAAAAAAAACAACAAATAAATGAACTCACACTACACCTCAAAAACCTAGAAAAGGAAGAGCAAAACAAAAGCAAATGTAGTAGATGACATTAAAATAAGAGCAGAAATCAACGAAATTGAAACAAAAAATCATTGAAAAAATTGATAAACTAAAAGTTGGTTCTTTGAAAAAATAAATAAGATTGACAGGCCCTTAGCCATGATAACGAAGAGAAGAAGAGAGAGAACTCAAATTATTAACATAGGGGGTGAAAAATGCAATACCACAACAGACACTACAGAAATATAGAAGATAATTAGAAAGTATTTTGAAACCCTATATTCCAATAAAATAGAAGATAGTGAAGATATCAATAAATTTCTTAAGTCATACGATCTGCCCAGATTGAGTCAGGAAGACACACACAATTTAAACAGACCAATGACAAAGGAAGAAATAGAAGAAGCCATCAAAAGATAACCAACGAAAAAAAGCCCTGGACCGGATGGGTAAACAGCGGAGTTCTACAAAACCTTCAAAGAAGAATTAATACAGATTCTTTTCAAGCTCTTTCAAGAAATAGAAAAAGAAGGAGCTCTTTCAAATTCATTCAATGAGGCCAAAATCACCCTGATCTTGAAATCAGACTAAGACACTTCAAAGAAACAAAACTACAGACCAATATCTCTAATGAACTTGCATACAAAAATTCTCAATAAAATCCTGATGAATCGAATACAAAAGCATATCAAAAAAAATTGTGCACCATGATCAAGTAGGATTCACCCCTGGGATGCAAGGCTGGTTCAATATACGGAAATCAATAAATACTATTCACCACATCAATAGACTTAAAGACAAGAACCATATGATCATCTCGATAGATGCAGAAAAAAACATTTGACAAAGTACAGCATCCCTTTATGTTCAAAACACTAGAAAAACTAGGGATAACAGGAACTTACCTCAACATTGTAAAAGCTATATATGCTAAACCTCAGGCTAGCATCATCCTAAATGGAGAAAAACTGAAGGGATTGCCTCTAAAATCTGGAACAAGACAGGGATGCCCTCTATCACCACTTCTATTCAATTTAGTTCTTGAAATTCTAGCCAGAGCAATTAGACAATAGAAATTAAAGGCATAAAAATAGGAAAACAAGAATTTAAATTATCACTATTTGTGGATGACATGATAATATATATAACAGACCCAAAAGGGTCTACAAAGAAACTGCTAGAGATAATAAATGAATTAAGCAAAGTGGCAGGATATAAAATCAACACGCATAAATCAAAGGCATTTATGTATATCAGGAGCAAAACTTCTGAAATGGAAAGGAGGAAAACCACTCCATTCACAATATCCTCAAAGAAAATAAGATACTTGGAAATCAACCTAACAAAAGAGGTGAAAGATTTATATAATGAAAACTACAGAACCCTAAATAGAGAGATAGAAGAAGATCTTAGAAGATGGAAAAATGTACCCTGTTCATGGATAGGCAGAACTAACATCATCAAAATGATGATATTACCCAAAGTTCTCTACAGGTTAAAATGGATGCCAATCAAAATTCCAACGGCATTTCTTGTAGAAATGATAAAGCAATCATGAAATTCATATGGAAAAACAAAAGACCCAGAATAGCAAAAGCAATTCTAAGCAGGAATTTGAATCTGGAGGTATAGCGATACCAGAGTTCAAACTGTACTACAAAGCAATAGTTATAAAAGCAGCGTGGTACTGGTACCAAAACAGGCAGGTGGATCAGTGGTAGAGAATAGAGGACACAGAAATCAATCCACAAAATTACAACATTCTTATATATGATAAAGAGGCTAAAAGCATATTGGGAGATGGATAGCATCTTCAACAAATGGTGCTGGGAAAATTGGAAATCCATATGCACCAAAATGAAACTGAATCCCTTTCTCTCGCCATGCACAAAAGTTAACTCAAAATGGATCAAGGAGCTAGTGATGAAATCAGAGACACTGCATGTGATAGAAGAAAAAGATGGCTATGATCTACATACTGTGGGGTCGGGCTCCAAATTCATTAATAGGACACCCATAGCCCAAGAGTTAATAACAACAATAAACAAATGAGACTTACTTAAACTAAAAAGTTTTTTCTCTGCAAGAGAAACAATAAGAGAGGTAAATAGAGAGTCTACATCCTGGGAACAATTTTTTACCCCTCACACTTCAGATAGAGCCCTAATATCCAGAATATACAAAGAACTCAAAAAATTAAACAATAAGATAACAAATAACCCAATCAACAAATGGGCCAAGGACCTGAACAGACACTTCAGAGAGGAGGACATACAATCAATCAACAAGTACATAAAAAAAATGCTCACCATCTCTACCAGTCAGAGAAATACAAATCAAAACCACCCTAAGATACCATCTCACTCCAGTAAGATTAGCAGCCATTATGAAGTAAAACAACAATAAGTGTTGGCGAGGATGTGGAGAAAAGGGTACACTTGTACACTACTGGTGGTACTGAAAATTGATAAGGCCAATTTGTAAAGCAGTATGGAGATTTCTTGGAAAGCTGGGAATGAATGCACCATTTGACCCAGCTATCACCCTTCTCGGACTAGAGGGTCTTAACAGAGCGTACTATAGGGATACTGCCACATCAATGATCATAGCGCCACAATTCACAATAGCTAGACTGTGGAACCAACCTAGATGTCCTTCAATAGATGAACGGTTAAAAAACTGTGGCATCTATACACAATGGAGTATTACTCAGCACTAAAAAATGGCAAAATCATAGACTTTGCAAGGAAATGGATGGCATTAGAGCAGATTATGCTAAGCTAAGCTAACCAATCCTTAAAAAAAAATGCCAAATGACTTCTTTGATATAAAGAGAGCACCTAAGAACAGAACAGGGAGGAAGAGCATGAGAAAAAGATTAACATTAAACAAAGACGAGTGGGGGGATAGAAAGGGGGAGAGAAGGGAAAGCATATGGAAATGGTAGGAGACCCTCAATGTTACATAAAATTACATATAAGAGGTTGTGAGGGGAAATGGGGGGAAAACAATGGAGAGAATTGAACAACAGCAGATGAGGTAGAGAGGAAAGATGGGAGGGGAGGTGAGGGGGGATAGTAGGGGATAGAAAGGTAGCAGAATACAACATCACTATTATGCCATTATGTACAAATGTGAATGTGTAACAAATGTGCTTCTACAATTCGTATTTGGGGAAAAATGGGAGTTCATAACCCAATTGAGTCAAATGTATGAAAGATAATATATCATGAGTTTTGTAATGTTTTGAACAATCAATAAAAATAAATAAATAAATAAAGGTTTAAAATTGAGTGGCAAGAAATCAGCTAAAAAAGTGTTGAGATGCATTCATTTTGCTAAGCAGAAACTTTGTTTTGTGTAGTTGTATCTATCACAAATTTATTTTACCAGAAAACTGGCTTTTGAAAATACACTTAATTGAGATTAAAGGATAATCCACCTACCTTCATGAAAAATTCATAGCATTTCCTATATTTTTCATATTTCATTTTTTGGTAAATATTTTGTCATGGACCAGGTCTAGTCTTAGGCTATTCTTTCAGAATACTGCCTCATCTGATAAGTTGGTACAATGTGTTGGATTGTTCTTTTCATCTTTTATTTAATAGTTTCTAGCTGATAATGTGTATTTTTCATTATCTTTATTTGGACATACATACCCAACGATATCTTTGCATTTTATGTTTTACTGGGAAGAGACTCATCAAAAGCTCTGTATTATATGTATCAACAATCAAACATTTAGAGCATGCAATTATTCTTAATTTTGCATGAAAATATCTTTGTACCATTTACTTATAAAAATTTAGAACTATTAATAATGTCCCTACTGTAATAAGTAACTAATTACCAGAAAAATTAAACAATTCACTTTATATCAATTATGAATATGAAAAGTACTAAAATAAGTATTTGGCAATTAATACATAATTGATAGAAATTGAAATCATAAGAAAGCCAGTTAAAATGTCAGTGCATATGGTCCTTAAATAATAGGTTGTTCAAAAAAATTTCTCTAATTCATAAGATATAATATGCCATATTACAGCGTAACGTGATAAAAAACATTAAATTATCAATATTGATAATAAAGAATGATACCTTTTTTCTTAAATATGTTTATTTGATTTTCATTGTAAGATGTTAATTCTGGAAGACTTCAGAATTAAGAAAGTCTTGGTGTATATTATTTCTAACAGGCTAATAAAGTACTTTTAAATATATTATGTATATATATATATATATATATACATAATATATGTAATGCATATGCATGAATATAGACACATATGTATATAAATGTATTGTAATATATCTATCAGGTGATTATAATTATTAAATTTTTTTTAAAAAAATAGTGACTATAAAAAACAGTCTCAAATTTAAATTTCATAGCATACAACTGTTTGTAATGCCATGAGAGAAAAATAGATATGGAGGAAAAACGAAAAAGGAAGAGAGAGTAGGGGAAAAATGAGGAAGAAAGTGAGTAAAGAAGAGGGAGAGGCGTGTTCGATGTTAAGACAAAAGTGGAGCGGCTGGGTTTGTGATTCAGTGTTAACATGTTTGCCTAGTATGTGTGAGGAACTGGGTTCTATTCTCAGCACCACATAAACAAATAAACAAAATGAAGATCCATCAACAACTTAAAAAATAAAAAATAAAAAACTAGAAATATTACTAAAATCCCAAGCATTTATGAATGTTAAATAATAAAATATATGTTACATAGCCTTATGTAATTTCTAGACTCCCCAAAAGAGTCATTAAATGTTAGATTATTAGTGCTATAACTAAAAATCCATTGCTCTTTCCTCTACATTCTGTGGCATTCTAGTGCTAAAATAAATTGTAGTATAACACCAAAAAAAAAAAATCCTAATATTTCTACAGTAACTGACCCAGTTTAACATCAATGCAAGTAGATTCCTATGGGACATGATATGTACTTTGAAGTTTATTTTTATTCAACAATGGTACATTTCTATTTCTTGAGTTTATGCACATTATAGGATATATATTTCATCCACACGTTCACAAATTTATAGGCATTTATTTCACTTTCAATCACTTCCTGCTTCAGAAAACATGTATTCCTCCGTTTCTGACTGGTCTTTTCTTGAAACTTCTTTCCAAACACATTATTTTCGATTTCCATTATCACATTTGAAGCAAAACTCACACACCCCTCATAATAAACCATAACCCTAATATTACCATTAGATGTACAACTGGTTGGAATGAATGATTGTATATCAATATAAGATTTCTTACTTAGTTTCAGATATCAATTAAATCCATTATTTAAAGTGGAACCAGTTATATTATTTATTCACA